>NC_056522.1:24241956-24487618 GCF_019175285.1 Sceloporus undulatus | reverse complement strand
TCTCTTAGCTGGTGGTTGATGGGAGTGATCCGATTCGGAGCCTGAATCGGAATAATCACCCTGCCTAGATCTAGAGGAGAAAGGGCGATCCAGGGATCGGGGGCCCGAGCGGTCCCTAGGGGCAATGTCGTCACCCTCCCTCTGTATGCCTGACTCAATCGGTGGGCCTTGGGAGTGAGAGTTGCTAGGGCAGGAGTGGCTGACTGAACCCCTGTCTCGAGAATGGGGGGACCGGCGCCCCTTAGGGCCGCCGCCATCCCGGTCCCCCTGGCGCCCTGTCCCCCGCTGATAGCCGCTGCGCGGTCCCGTGACCCCATTTCCGGGTCACGTGGGGCATGGCCACCGCCCTCTCTGACCTCTGCGGCGAGATGGCCGCCCCCATAGAGGTCCACATGGCCAAGATGGCCGCCGCCATCGCAGCCCATGTGGCTGGGATGGTGGCCTCCAGCGGCGACCGCACGACTGTGTGATCTGGCGCTGCGGTTTGGGGGTGGTGAACCCGTCCCTCCGGTGGAAAACCACCCGAGACTGGGAGCCGCCGGCCAGGAGAACCCCCATTGAGGCCCATAAAACCCCTCCCGATCGTTTGTACTGGACGGAGGTCCTGAGGGGATGGAGGGGGCTTGAAAGAAGGGCCCCGGCCAGCCAAAGAAGGGGGGGCAAAACGGGGGCATGAAGGGCCCGTTCCCCCACCCTGGCGCTCCCCTGGGGTCTCCCTCATCTAGCAGGGGGTCCTGGGAGCCCCTGGCAGAAGGGTCTGGGGGGAAGCAGGGCCAGCGAAGCACCCGCGGAGTGGGGTGGCTTACCTCTTCCCCCTGCGCGGTCTCATCCGGCGACGGTGCAGGCTCACCCTGGGCCAACCCTGACCGGGTCGGATGGGGACCCCCGGCTCCAGCAGCGGGCTGTGAGACAGCCGCCTCCGCCCGGTGCGGCCGCGCCTCCACCCCCTGGCCGGCTTCCATGGCCATGGTCCCTGGGCAGGCATCCGGCAAAGCCAGGGCAGGCCCGGACCGGGTGGAGGCTAGCTCGCCCTGTGCTCTGGCCTCTTCCCCGCTCGCCATGGGGAGGGGGGGGAAGGTAAGGAGGAGAAAGGCAAAGTAGAGAGAAAAAAGAGGTGTTTTTTTTTTTTAAGAGAAAAGGAAAGGGAAGAGAAAAGGAAGGACGAAGAAATCAAGCCAGGCAAGTCTGGGGGAGCTAATCTGGAGAATAGAAGAAATTCTTCTTAAAAATGTGGAAAGCGTCCTACTTGGAGCAAGGCAGGAAGCAGACTGAGGATTGCTAGGGGTCGCTCCGCCCACGATGGTGGGGTCAGGCCCCTGGCCTTTGTTTTTTAGATTTTTGTCCTGCCTACTGGAGCCTTTGCAGGCGGAGCTACCCTAACGTCAGGATGACCGGCCCCCTTCTCTGCTGGGAAATATCTCTGAAAAGAAGAGACGAAGTGCTTATCACAATAATTACTGACTTCATCACTAAAAAAATGAGATCAGTAACTTGTCTTGTACAGTATATAATTAGAGTTGCCAGACTGAAGACTGGAAAGGGCCCCTGTACCTTTAATTGCTGTGTAAAAGAAGGAATTAGAGCAAGCACTCTCATGCAACCAGGAAATAAGCAATATCTGCTGAATTTGCCTCTTCTATGAAGGCATTAAAGGTAGTGGAACCCTCTACAGTTCCCATTCTTATGACTAATGAGGAAAGGTCAAAGGTTGGCCATAAGGTCAAAGTAAGATATAGCCAAGGTGAAGACAAAGTACCAGGGAATGTTTTAAAAGCTGAAAAGTTACTTAGCTCTTGGGAATCCAATGGAAATCAGATAAAACATGTCAAGAACATTTTAACCCAACTATTAACCAATTGGTGCTTTCTACTAAAAACAATCTGAAATACTGTATAAGAAAATGATCAACATGAACAGTTTTAACTTAGTACTTGCTTCACAATTTTCCATTACAGCTTAATGACTGCTGTTTATTGACTGTCTAAAATACATCCAATATATTCCTGTGGTCTGTCTTTCTGTATGTCTGCTATATGTCATAAGCTATTGCTGAGTATATTTTACAAAACTATTATAAAAGATTAAGTGTATGTTTGCCTCAGTGCCAGACCACTCAATCAAAAAGCTGAACATCTGGACTGGCACATCATTAAATACATTGTCATCTTCATTTCAATAATGCCTTCATTCTTGAATACAAACAGGAAAGAGGAAAAATTTCCCCAGCACAATCCTAAATGTGATACATTTTGTGATGTATATGCTTGAGGTGCTGCTTTAATTGTTTGGCAAATTTAGCATTTACAAGATTTTAGAGCTACACTTAACACAGTAAAGGAGGGGATCCACATAGAACTGTGCAAAGTTTGAGAATCTTTGTACTAGACTATGCAAAGTAGACCATTACCCCTTCCTCTTCTAATTATTCTTTATTTGCTCCTTTTCAAAATGGATAAGCATCTGACAAACCCTATAAGAAATTCTGATTTACATTAACAGTGTTTTGCCATGTAATATGTACAATAAAATGTTTATTATGGAAAAGCAGACTAGTTCACAACTCTACACACAAGCATTCAGTTTTTCTCAAAGATCCTTGCATTTGTAGGTGGATATTCCAGAAATCTTCAAGTAGGAAAGAAAGAAAAAAAATCCTGAAAACATGGCTTTACTCATACATCGTGTGGATAAGATATAAGATTTGGAAAAGTGTTTAAATTTAATTTTTTTTAAAAAGTGTTTTACATCTGAATTTGTCAACAATTTTATCTACAAGTAACAAAAAGTTTTATTATTTGTCCAGACAGTGACATCAATCTCCACAATGCTTTAGAAAGTAAGAGGTCATGTCCCTGCTTCAAGAAGCTGACTATCTAAAATCTGACACCAAGGGGACAACACAGGAAGAAATAGGAAATGGAGACAGGGTAAACACTGGAAGTGTATAAACTAAGTTATAGCTCTAAAAGGAATAAAAAAACACCTGCCCTAGAAGTGCTTCCCCAAATAATAACCAAAATAAACATAACACGAGATGAAAAAAATGTTATAACTGACATTTGTCCTTTGAGAAAGGGCAGGGAAGAAATCCAAGGAAAAATCATATCGGAGAAAAGAGTGTGCTAAACCTAATATCTATTTAGAGTATTTGAGAAAGACTGCAACCCTATCTGTTTTAAGACTGACCAAATAACCTGCTTTGTTAATTTTGCCTTATGTTATCAGTAAAAGCACAAAATTAAAATTATAACTATGACTATAGGCATCTAATACTCCAGTTTATATTTCAGCTCAGGATGAAACAAACAAAATCTTCACATTCATTTTCGTCAACCAGAGCAATAACGAAGCTTTGTTTCTCTAAATCCTAAAGCCACCCCACACCCACTATATCTGAAATAGATGTAATAATAATAAAGCTCCTACCATGCTGTTGTCTCTGTTGTCCAAGATATGTAACCTGAAAGGCTGTAGTTCCAGCCACATGGTTTAGTAGTACTTAAAAATAGCCCCAGCTGGGTTGAAGCAGGCCATATAGACTGTTCTATTTCAGGCACATCCCAACTCTCTGTTACATCCATCACAATAATAATCCAAGTTCTTTTCTCCTCACATTTACTCACTCCTTTGGCTATTTATTCCAAGACAGCAGGAAATGGAAGCTGGTGTCCACACAGCCATAATTACTGGCTTCTTATAATGAGGTGTAGCTTTGTCAACACTGGACTGACTGCTAGGCAGACTGAGTCACTATGCAGCTGCTAAAATAAGAAAGCAAACTTGTGAATTGCTAGGATCTACAAGACATACAACTTGATAAACAGCCAGAGTCAGCCACCATACTCATATTACTGTTTTCACATTCAAGAGGACTCCTGAAAGTCACCTGCATATTTCCATACATGTCCAAATCCACCATGAAAGAACTCTATTTGCAGTTTCCTCTCTAGAAGGCAGTAAGTGCAGTAGCATTCCAGAGTAGCTCTGTTAGTCTACTACCAACAGAATGTTATGGACTATACCTTAATTGTGGTATTTAACTGTGGCCAGAGCAATATTTCAAAATCCAATTTTGTTCCTGTGAAGAAAAGGAGAAGAAAAAGCATGGTGTATTACTAACAGACTGGGGAATAAACATTCACCAAAAAAATGGCATCAGATAGTGTGCACAAATATAAAGCTACTCCATGTTTAACATCTCCAAAGAAAACACAAGAGGAAAAGTTCCATAACCAAAGCCACAGTTAAACTTGGGAGTTCAAGAAACTAACCCTTAGTAACCCAGTAGTAAAATGTGTCAGAAAAGCAGAGCAGCCACAAACCTTGGAAGATTATTGGCAGTCTACAAAAACACTTTCTCCTACAATGGAATTAATCAAGCTCATGTGATCTCACAGGCAGCTTCTCTATTTATGAGCTAGAAGTGGAATCTGCAGCAGAGATTTTACAGTGGATACTTGGGGCCCATCAAATAACTGCAGTGAGGATAGCTATCTGGCAACAACTCCAGCCATAGTGTACTTACTGCAAAGCCAATGCATCATTAAGTTGTCATGGCAAAGCTCTACCTATTTTAACCAAACATTATGCTCATTTTGTGCACAGGGCTAGGCCACAGATGAGCATCAGTTATGTGGCCTTATCTGTAGCTACTGAACTGCCTACCATTGCAACCCTCCTGCTTCATCTTTTTTCTGCCACTGGTTGGAGTATAACAGGTTTTTTTTTAAATGTCTGACAACACACTCAAAGTGTTTTAATCCTCCTTTCTGATTTAATGTCATCTCTTTAGAACTGTGGAGGAGTGAAAACAACATACCATAAGAAAGGGAGATTGTCCTTTCCTGTTAATAGGAATACCAACTGTAGAAACATCCACCAAAGGAAAGGTCATGCATCTGAACGCTTATGTAAGCTGGGTTAACAAGATACTGCCTACTAAAATCAAGAGGAACCGACTTCTATAGCAAGCTACAGTTATATACCACCCACACCAAACCTATCTAATCCTGAATTCCCAAACACTTCCCACCTCATAAATTTAATCCAGATTCTCATCTCAAGCAGCAGCTGCCAGTCAAGTGCTCCTTCTCCTCAGCTGACCACATGGAGGTGTCTCAGAACCTTGAGGGTTTATCCTCTCTTGCCCTCTGCTTCTTTCCTCTATCCAATGTGGCCATTCTGACATCAGGGACAAGCAAATACTCTAGAATTTCCAAAGGACAGTAGTTCCTTAATTAACATCCATACTTCATTACTGCATACCCCTAATATCCACCAAGTAGCTCCTCTCTCTCCTCACTAGTGCATTATGGTGCTAGTTGTCAATTTTATTGTATTGTGTTAGATTTTAATTGATGTTTTATTGTTGATGTTGCGATTCTGGTCGTTTTTTATTGTATTGAATTGTAAAGTATTGGATTATCTGTTGTAACCCTCCTTGATCCTTGGAAAGGCGGGCTAGAAATAAAGTTTTTATTTATTATTTATTTAATGTACTATACTTGGAATTGTCAGGAACTTCTGCTGGCTCACAAAAGAGATAATTACAGTGGGTCCTTGGTAACTGCTGGGGTTTGGTTCCACAACCCCCCTGTGGATACCCAAATCCACGTATGTTCAAGTTCCATTAGAGACAATGGCATAGTCAGATGGTGTCCCTTATATAAAATGGCAAATCAAAGGTTTTTGGTTTTTTTTAAAACATTTTCAAACCACAGATGTTTGAATCTGTGGATAAAAAAATCTACCAATATGTAGGGATGACTGTAACAGATATTAATGATATCTACAGATTTGTTGTGGTGGCAGTAAGGTATACTGGGAGAAAATGGTAAGCTAGTATGAGAAACCAGTAAGAGGAACCAGTCTGGAAATGTCATGCCAACAGAATTGAATAGAAAATGTATGCTTGTTTCTGCCTGCCCTTTCCTACAGTTTTTCAATGTAGTAAGCAAACCTGGTAATGTCAGTTTGACAGAGAAGCAGAGAAAGGAATGCAGAGGGTAAGTGAAGAGAGCGAATCTACAAGGCCTAACTGGAAAACAAAATAGATAATGTGCACCATAGTTTAAATGTTGCCTGGTAAAGCTTGGATGTTGTACAGAGTTCCTGAACCCTGGATGTCTTTTTGACACCATAAGCCCCAAAACCCACCTCTCTGCCAAAAGGTACTGTTACCAAGTCTCCTTTTCTCTAAAATTTTGGTGTGTGGTATTGCTCATGACTTCAAATGGACTCTGCTTTGCAGTTTGCCATTACTGTATTTCCAAAATAGTGGGTAATATACGCACTGCATTCACAAGACCCCTGGAAAACAACACCTTCAGAAATCTCCACAGGTAGTTTGAGAGTTGCTATCCTCACCTCTAACAAACAAATGTTTGTCCCAGATCTCTCACTTGATGAGCCAATGATCAACTTAACCCCTCCCCCATTTATCCTTGATTGTTGTCAGACCAGATTGCCACATTCAGACAATCATTCAGCCTTTGTTTACATTATCCAAGCAATAAAACACCTTTGTCCAGGCTTCTGCCAAACAATTCAGCCCCTTTGCCAAGGGCTAGATTCTGCCTTTTAAAAACCCCTGATTTTTCCCATCAGTGTGCTAGTCTAGATCAGATGCAGAGGGACTCTTTGTCACTGGTCTGGCTCAGTCATTCACTCTGCGACTGTGGACCTAAACAGACAGGCCAAAATAAAGCTGCTTTGGGTCACTTTGGAGGTAAGCTGTTTAAATGACACACATATGTTAAAGAAGCCAGAAGCTGTGCCAAAGCTGCACTTCAGTCCTTAGGACTGGAGCGTGGCTTTGGCGTGGCTTCCAGCCTCTTAAGATGGGTCACTCTTAAGTGACCCAAAGCAGCTTTATTTTGGCCTGCCTGTTCAGGCCCTGTGTCTCAATCCCCATCACTGCTCTACTGGACTCCACAAGAAGGTCTACTCTAGAGTAAGTATCTCCATTAGTACTGCCTCGAACTATTCCACTTTTCCCCACTGATTTCCCTAGCCTTTAATGAATGTGTGTTTGTGTTGTGTGAATTTTCCCCTTTTAATAAATATTTTACTTTAATCAAAGAAGCCTGTCTGTTTCATTTGTTAAGAATTATTCACGCCCTCGGTATACAAATTGGGAAGCAATTTCATAGGACGCTTGTAGTCCGCCCTCTCTCAATTCTGAACTAACTAAAAATCCCCTAATTAGAACCCTGGATTTCTGCACTGCTAGGCAGTGAAGGATCAATATAGGATAGTATAGTACATGACCTGTTTAGTACACATGCTCTAGAAATGTGACCTGCTAATTAGTGACATTGTGGCTACGTAGAGATAGGATACCTCTGACAAAAAGGATCTTTTTACAAAGTCTTTTTAGGCCAGTCAAGCCTCCCTTTTCCTCCATGTCCTCTGCCTAGATGGATGATGTTAGCAGCAGTGGCATTGAGAGGATGGTGAAGGAAGCCTGGAGAAACAGAATTTTGGTATCAGGTGGTAACAGTGTGTCTGCGATAAAACAATGCAATAAAGTTTACGATGAGAAAGAATGAGATTCTACTATAGTTGATTTTTATGTAGAAGTACTGTCTGAGTACAACAAGCAAGACAGGCAATTGCTGCCTCCAGGACAGGGAAATTAGATAAGCCTGCCTCACCAGCTGCCCCATCATGTTAAAAAACAAAAACAAAACAGATCTGGACAAAAATGGAAATCATAAGAAAGCAGAGACTCATGAAAGAAAATCATCCCTAGAGTCATTTTTGGAAGAGTCTTTCAGGTGGTCTTTAGAAAGTTCAAAAAACATTTTATGCTCCTATTCTTTCCATGCTGTTTTTGCCTCTACTCCAAATTTTATGTTAATGCCCAGGAACACATCTGTTTTGTTAACTGAGGCATACTAATCATTTTATATTTCTTCACCAGACCATTTCCTCTTATTTCTTTGTTTTATGTTGGATGACTTCATGCCCAGGACTACTAATCTAGTATTTTTTAACACATTTAGCTTTTTGCTCTAAAAAGACACACTTATTTACTTAATATTCAGGTGTCAGGGGTTTAAATTATGCAAAATATGTAACAAATTAGAGCTCAGCCTGTAACAGCATCCACTGCACCAGAATCTGAGACAAGAAGTCCTAGATTATTTCTTATTAATGTCTGTTGACTCCTCTCTTTCCTTCAGTTGAGTTACATCCATAGCCTTGTCAGTAGCGTCACTCAGGTTGGTGTCACCCAACGAGGTAACTTATGGTGTAATTTCCCCATTGACCTCCTACCACACCACACCGAATCCTTAATAATGCTTCTTCTACTAATGTTACTCATAATTCCCATTTATCACTGAATTTAATGGTAATAGTTGTGAGATAAATGAGCAAAATTAAAACTATGCATTTAAATTACAATATCATACACACAGCCAAAATGTATTTACATGTACGTAATTTCAGGTGAAAAGTGAAAATTTGGTAAGATGTGATGTTTTTAATCTAACAAAACAATTTTTAAATTAATTATTTAATTTTAAAAAGGTAAAAATTTAAGTATCATTTTTAAAAGGGGGGGGCTCTCCTCCTGCTCCCACTGAGTCTCACTGCACTCACATCCTCTCTTCAGCATTTGAAAGGGACACAGGTGAATACTATAGCCCATTTATGCCAAAAGGCTGATGTCTGGGGAGCAGTGGTGTCACTCCCCCCTTAGGTTGTCACCTAGTGCGGCCCACACACCCCTAGTGATGCCACTGAGCCTTACCGAAAACTCTTTATAGTATTTTCTTAACAAAACAAAAAACATTACTAGAAAATAGAGACAGATTCCAACTGCCCTTCTAGCACTCTGGTAAAACTAAACTCACAGACACCTGACCTGAGCAGGGGTGGATTGTTCCTCTGTGCATCCAAGAACAATATTCACAGCAAGTATAAAAGAACTTTGGGTACCTGCTTTTGGTGCTGGCGTAAGCTATATAACCCATTGACTGTGGACTTCTCTTTGGCAACATCCAGAAAATGTATAATGATATCTAAAATGAAATAATCTCTACACAGTTCAGGGCCAACTGAGTGATTTCCTCAATTTGTGTCATAGTGGCAGACAGAGGTGTGGAGAGCTCTCTCCAAACCATTACAATAGGAAGTTGGATCGTTTTATTCTGCTCTACTTGCTCTGGAACCCCCCTCAAACAGGTATTGGAGCAATGACTTGTTAGGATCCAGAATTTTGTTGCTGAGTGCATCAGATAATGTCAGCAGTTCAGCTACCTTCTTTTCAGGTATAATGCTTCTTTCTAGTGCTTGGTTTTTGAGATTTCAAGGTCATTAATAAATAAATTAAACTTATTATATAACTGCAGCAGTATGGCATTTATTTCTGAGATTGCATTTGTTACGCCTCTTAAATTCAGCAACCTCTCTTCCATCTTATTGGAATCATTCTGCTGCTCCTTTTACCTCCTTTGGATCCTGATAATGTCATTTTGGTACCACATGGAAAACTCTTTTACAGATACTTGAATGAAATCAAAGTAGAAAAAACTGCTATTTCTGGGTTTGCAAGGCCTTCTTCATTACAAGTATTGTCCTTTTGTTCAGCCAATAGCTAGGCCACAGATCTTACATCCTCCTGGTTCTTAGCTGATGGATCTTCTAGAGTTCTGCAATTTCACACTCACCATTTTCAGGGGCTAGTTATGTTCCTTCTCTTCATTGACTTTTAGAGACGTTAATTTATTTCATCCAGGTGTTTAAAGCATTATTATTATTATTATTATTATTGTCATTAACCTTTATTTATAAAGCACTGTAAATTTACACAGCGCTGTACATACAATCTTTTTAATTGGACGGTTCCCTGCCCTCAATCAAAGCGGAAACTTTGATTTCTGCTCTTACTTCTGTAACTATTATTTTTACTGCTGGTGTGAATTGTAATTTATTTTTGATGCCAGCTGCTGAATTTCAAAGTGCATTGTAACGCAAGCTGCTATTTTAAATGCTTTAGCTGAGAAGCTGCCAATAAATAATTTAAATAAATAAACAGGATAATCTCCCCACACGCTACAGAGATTATATATCCTGTGAAAGTCAGAGGAAGATATCTGTCTCTCACCCTTGACATTATGCTGCATTATATCCATTCTATTCAACTACACACCATAAGACCAGAATGTCAAGGTGTTATCAAAAATTCCCTATCCCCCTAGTTCCTTTTGTGTACACTGAGTCTTCTCTACCCTGAGGCAAAGATCTCAGGAATCTTAGAATGATGAGTATTAGACACGTCTCCGACAGAAACTTACTATAAACAGAAGTAATGAAGCAAGCCAGAAATTCCATGAACACGACTTGCCATCTGAACAGCAGAGAGAGGAAATTGCTATAGAAGGGCAACTCTTTCCAGTGACAGAAACACACAAGCCTTTGTTCAACCTTAATTCAACCTTCATCTCCAACCATATTAGTAGTCCTTGAGTTCACTCCTATCCAATCTACCATTATAGCTTTGCAATACATAAATATTCATCCAAGTTATAAATCTGCAGGAATTTCAACCAATAGCATGAACTCAAAGTTCAGATTCCAAATTTAAAAAGCTGTGGACCAGGAAATAAAAGTGCTTCTACTGTAAGAGTTAAGCATACAATCACTAGATTATATTCACTTGTTTTCAAGACACATCCACATTTTCCTGTCATCCAATCACTAACATGCTGTATTTTCCTTGAGGTTTTCCTGTGTTTTCTCAGACCACAGAAAATATAATTTTTTTCATAAAAATGTAAGACAAGTGCAGTCTCCATACATATGGTCTGTGCTATTTGTTCTTCCATCTCTTTTAAAGGGCACACTTTTTGATTTGGACAGCAATATATTTGAAAAGGAAACCTATCAATGCTCAACTGCTTATCACAACTCGGCACATTTTCATTATTACTTTTGCAGTAAGGGGCACTATTTTGTGACCCTGCTGTTATGATTTAAACTGGTCTTTTAATTGTTGCTAAAATATTTTCCTGATACGTGAAATTGAAGGCTTTCACAGCTGGCATCCATAGTTTTTTGTGGGTTTTTTGGACAATGAGGCTGTGTTCTAGAAAAGTTTACTCCTGATGTTTCGCCAGTAGCTGTGGATGGCATCTTCAGAGAATGCTAGAATGAAAGAGAGTGGGGTATATATACTGTCAGTTGAGAGGAGGTGATTTGCATGTTAATCTGTGTGTATTGTTCTGTTGTTGAATGGCAAGTTCTACAGGGTGTCCGTTTATTTAGGGATCCATTGTCTGCTGGGAATCTGCTGGGATTTTCCTGCTAGATTCTTTTTCCAAATGAAAGGCAGGTGATTTTTTTAAGGGGGGGGGAATCAACCACCTATTTTCTCATCACTTCCAAAATGGTGATCAAAAGGTTTTTACAAAACCTTTTTAAATTAAAGTGGACCCTCCACATTCGCTGGGGTTAGGGATGCAGGACCTCCGTCAAAGTGCAAAAACTGCAGATAAAAAACACTATCTTTTTTTTACCTAAGAGAATACCTCTCTAGGAATCTACAGCAGGATTCTACGGTCAAGGTCTAACAGACATTTATTAAACACTGGGAGGAACATCCTGACAGTAAGAGCTGTTCGACAGTGAAACACACTCCCTTGGAGGCCTCAAGGACTATCAAGTCCAATCCCCTGCCATGCAGGAAGACACAATCAAAGCACCCAAAGAAGGGTGACTCCACCACAGCCAGAGAGTGTGTTCCGCTGTCAAAGAGCTCTTGCTGTCAGGAAGCTCTTCCTAATGTTCAGGTGGAATCTCTTTTGAATCCATTGCTCTAGGTCCTATTCTCTGGGGTTGCAGAAAACAAACTTGCTGCATCTTCAATATGACATCCTTTCAAATATTTAAACAGAGCTATCATATCACTCCTTAACCTGCTCTTCTCCAGGCTAAACACACCCAGCATCCTAAGTCTCTCCTCATAGGGCATGGTTTCCAGCCCTTTCACCATTTTGGTCACCCTCCTCTGGATATGTTCCAGCTTCTCAATATCCCTCTTGAATTGTGGTGCCCACAACTGGACACAGTATTCCAAATGAAGCCTGACCAAAGCAGAGCAGGGTGGTATTTACAGTTGATCCTCCACATTTGCAGCTTTGACTTTTGTAGCTTTGATTATTCACGGCTTTTATTAATATATTCTTTCTAAGAATATCTAGGTCCTCCAGTGCAACTCTAAGGTCAACTTCTGTCATATGTTGTGATAGAGAACCCAGAGATTCCTAGGGAGAATACTTCTCTAGGCATTTGTAGGTCCTCCAGCATAACTCTATGGTCAACTTCCAATAGTTGTTGACCACAGAGTTGCTCTGGAGGACATACAAATGCTTAGAGAGGTTCTCTCCAGTAAAAAAAAAAAATTTAAATGCAGTTTTTCTACTTTCATAGGGGTTCTGCACCCCTAACTCCCTGTGTCTCCTTTTTGCACAGATCCGGTCCATGGCATGTAGTTGCCGAGGCCCCAATCCAGCACTGAAAGGGACGGTCTGTGCAGCCCTTTAATTCATGTTATAATGGTGTGATGGTGGGTTGCTATGCTAAGAAATAATTTAAACATTTGAGCAAATGTAGTTGTCATGTAGATTCCTCCTGCAACATAATCATTTTTATTACGATATTCTTTGAATATATGCATGGGATACTCCAGTTTTCTAAATTAAATATATTTTTCTGAAGTAAAGCCATTCCATTGCAGACTAGGAATTGTAATTAAACATGACATAGTATTTAAAACGAGAGCCAGCGTGGTGTACTGGTTTGAATGTTGGGACTAGGACTACGGAGAACAGGGTTCAAATCCCTGCTTGGCCACAGAAACCCACTGGGTGACCTTGGGCAAGTAACACTATCTCAGCCTCTGAGGAAGTTAAAGGCAAAACCCATCTGAAAAAAAACCTTGCTGAGAAAAACCCAGCTAAGTTTGGTCCTCCTTTGTTTGCCTCTGGGGACTGTCTGACCTGAGGTAGATTGTAAAGGGTTGGTAGAGCTGGACAACGGAGTCCAGCATCCAGAAACTTCAAGGACTACAAATTTCACCTGAACTGAGGACCCTTCCTTTAATGCCTTGGGGAGCGACTACAGCACCTTTAACTGGAGTAACATATTTCAGGGTTTCATGGCAATGGCTTCCAGCCCAGCTCCTGCTATCTTGGCAGAAGAGGTAGGGAGAGAAAGGCCTGCCAGCTTCATCAGGACTTATTCTCCTTCCCCACTGCCATTCCCTTCTCCTTTTGTATCATGTCTTTTTTAGATTGTAAGCCTGAGGGCAGGGAAATGTGTAATTAACTATCTGTAAGCATATAAAAACAGTAAGTAAGTAATCCCATCAAATGTGGAGGGCCCCCTGTATGTCCCTTGATCTGGACACTATACTTCTTTTGATGCAGCCTGGAATCCTACTGCATCACACTGTTGATTCAGATTCAACTTGTGGTTTACAGCGCAGACACACCACACACGGCTTCTGGTTTACACGGAAACCGCACTGCCATCTACTGAATGGCACATGTGCCTATGGTGCACGCACACCGCACCGCCGCAAGCACAAGCCCCATTGTATTGAATGAGGCTTGAGTTTACGCATCCCTGCATAAGGAATGGATTTCCGCGTAAGGCAAGGCTCCACTGTACTTAGGGCCAAAACAGATAGCACTGAAGGGGCGGCTTCACATGGCCCCTTTGAATGCTGGATCGGGACTGCAGCAACCACAGCCCCAATCCAGATATTTGCCAGCTCAAAAAGAGGTGGCAAAATGCCACTCCTTTTTGAGTCAGCCAAAGTGTGCCCTTTCTGCCACCGTCATGGCTTTGCAACGCTCAGGCGGCAGGTGGCATCTAAACACTACGCCGCTGGAACACCATGAAACCAGCCCACGTGTGGGCAGGCGGGTGGCTTCCAGGCATGCATCATGCATACACCACACCCCCATGCCACCTGCAAGGCAGCTTTTTGTGCTGGTCTGTACCAACCCTAAGACTCCTAGATCCCTTTCACATGTTCTGATGTGAAGCCAGGTGTCCCCATCTATATTATTTATTATGTTGTACCACTATACCACCATAATAGTATTACACCATTTTCTCTCTTGGGTTAGAGGAGAAACAGTAGAGCTATAACATAATGCTATGCCAGTTTTTGTAATCCACTATTACAGTTTTATGACAGATAAAAGTATACTGTACTAATGAGTAGAAACATATACAATGTATCTAAGACAACTTAAAATTGAAGTGAGTGTAGTCTTAAACTGAGTTTAATAATTTAAATCCTTAATAACTCCTGAAACTGAAATTTCTGTTAATTTTAATTTTGCAAATATGCATGCTTTTCCATAAAAGAAGGAAAATTTTATTCTTTAATGAGGAAACAATGACCTTCCATTTGTTGTCAGACTACAGTCCGTACTGTCCCTACCACTGGTCATGTTGTCCAGAGTTAGTGGAAACTGGCACAATTCTCCACTACAGTGCTACCTCGGGTTACGAAATTAATTCGTTCCGCCGCTCCGTTCATAACCCGATACATTTCGCAACCCGAAAAGGCTTTCCGTTAGCGCTGGAAAGCCGCTAGCCGCGCTTTGCGTTTGAATTTCGCGCCGAAATAAATTTCGTAACCCGAAAAAAACATCGTATCCCGGAACAGTTTTTTTTCCAATCTAACTTTTTCGTATCCCGGAAATTTCGTAACGCGATCAATTCGTATCCCGGGGTACCACTGTACAAGGTTTAGTCTGAATAGGAGTTTCACAGTTACAGTTTCACAGAAATGTAACCAATCCAAACTTATATCCTAATACTATGCCTGTTTCCTCAGAAGTAGCTGAGTAACTGAAGGCGGGAGCTGCTTCAATTGTGCTAAGGAAGGTAATTTCACTATGGGGGGGGGGGGAGGTAGAACCATGTTGTTACAGCAAATTACTATTAAGACACATTGAGAGTGGAAGCAGCTAGAAAAGGCCAACATGCAGTGCTATGTACAAATGAAACACAGGAGCTTTTGTTTATAAACAAATTAAAAGGGCTTAAGGGTTTAAGAAGGGGCGAGTGAATACTAATCAGATACTACTGAATAGAAGAAGCTCTTCTCTTTACAGTTGGGACCATGATCCAGCTGTACAGGGCGAGCAATTTTCAGTGATCTCTCCTCCTTTTGCAGTCTCTATTTCCAGAGGTCCTCCCCACCCTTTGGGCAAGTTTTTCAAGAGCATAAGATGATGGAAGGGCAAAGTGATGAAAGCCTACTCTTTTCCATTCCTTTAGTGGCAGTGAGTAGAATTCTGTGGAGTTTTCTGTTCTCTATTTCTGTCAGAGAGAGCAAAATTTGAATTCTGGTTCAGTGGATTTGAGCTTTATTCCCTAAGGGTAACCTGAGTTTAATATACTCTGAACTATTTTTTAAAGACAATAATAAAAGAGATCCATAGTTTTTTGTGGGTTTTTCAGGGTATATGGCCATGTTCTAGAAGAGTTTATTCCTGACGTTTTGCCAGTATCTGTGGCTGGCATCTTCAGAAAATGCTGGCATGGAAGAGAGTTGGCCTGGATAGGGAGGAGTGATCTCCATGTTGATCAGTGTATTGTTCTGATGTTGATGGCAGGGCCTCAGGGTGGGAGGATATGCAAAGACGATTAGTATGTGCTTAATTAGTGATCATTGTCTGCTGAGAAAACCCTGACCTTGGGTGGTTTCTCATTTGCATTTGCTGAGTCCTGATTTTGCTATTTTTCAGGACTGGAGCCAAATTTTGTTCACTTTTAAGGGTTTCTTCTTTCCTGTTGAAGCAGTCCAGGTGTGTGTGGATTTCAGTTGCTTCCCTGTGCATTCTGACCTGATAGTTGTTGGCATGGTCCAGAATTTTTGTGTTTTCAAAAGGCATTTTATGCCCAGGTTGGTTTATTATTATTATTAACCTTTATTTATGAAGCGCTGTAAATTTACACAGCGCTGTACATGCAATCTTTTTAGTTAGACGGTTCCCTGCCCTCGGGCTTACAATCTAAAAAGACATGACACAGAAGGAGAAAGGATAATGTGTTCTGCTACTGTTGAGTTTTTCAGCTGACCCAGTCTGCAGTGTCTCTTGTGTTCCCTGATTCATGTTTGAACGCTGCATTTGGTGGTCACTATATAGACTTGTCTGCAGCTGCATAGGCGGGTTACAGACCGCCCATTTGGGGTGGGCTGTACCAGTCCCTTTCCCCGGTGTATCAGGGCCTCAGTGGCTAGAACAGCAGCTGCTGAGGCCCTGATCCGCCGCTTTTCAGGCTGCAGGGAAGCGGCAAAACGCCGCTTCCCCGCAGCCTGAAAAGGGGTGTCCGTGGGGCTTCAAGCTCCAAGGACACCCCGCGGCGGCAGGGAGGAGGAGAAAGGGGCCGCTTGGCCCCTTTCTCCTTTGGTCCGCTTGGCGCAGCCATGTGAAGGCTGCGCCCAGCGGACCAAACCAGGAAGGAGCTCCGAAACAGAGCTCCTTCCTGCTCCGCACTAAGGGCGCACTAGGCGCCCTGGTGCGGAGTGAGGATGTCACTTCCGCACCACCCTGTATAGAGGCGGCGCAGTTGTGACGTCCTCATGGTGGTGGCCGTGTGGAACGGCCGCTGCCATTTTGTGTGTGCGGAGCACACACTAGGGTTAGGGGGGTGCGGAAGCACCGCCCCTTTCTAACCCTAGTGCGCGCTCTGCGCGTACTAAAGTGCCTGTTTGTAATGGGCCATAGTATGCAGTAAAATCCTGCTGCTGGGAGAAGGTTTCTCCTGTCCTTTGCTGAGTGTAGCATTTGCTAGATTTTCTTGGTCAGTTTGTAAACAAACCATTTGGAGGCTGTGTTTCCTGACCAATTTCCCTATTCTGCCTGTGACTCCTTTGATGATAAGAGATAATCTATATGCATCTGTTATCTCTTCAGAAATGTCTACCTGTAGATAAATTTGTCTATATGAAAGCTCTGCTTCCTGTGGCACATCTCTGGTAGCCAATTCTTACATCCAAGCCAACACCTGATGTTCAAGCCATCAAGTGATATAAATGCATGTGTGTGGTAACTGATAGCTGCTGGGTTAAAGAAATTCAGAAAACTTGTAACCTGCTGGCCTAAGAGTTACTGCCGATGTCAACAATTTCTGTTGGCCTCAGTGTTTTGCCTACAAGATGCACAAGATATCAAGATAGCCATAAGTGAGGGCTGATTTTCTTTTGTCAATAGATGAAGCAGAAATTCTAATCTACACTCGAGACACAGAATTACTCCAGAACTATTTAGAATTAAAGAAATTAAGGTCTACTTTAATATCTAGCAACCTTTCTAAACCAGTGGGTTTCCATGGGTGAAAGGAGAACTGAGCCCTGATCTTCAGAGTCGTAGTAGTGCAACACTCAAAGCACTAAACCACACTGGCTCTCTAGGCTAAACTCACTGGTTCCAGTCATTTCATCTATGTACTTTAGCGCTATGCTATACACCAGCGGTGCTATATTAAGTAATAAATACTTACAACAGCAACGACGACGGGGAAGAAAAACAGGGGAAAGGTGCTTGTGCCCTGAGCAGATAAACCAAAAGCCAAGCTCTTCTTCTGGACTTCAACTCCCAGAAGTCTTAGCCAATATGGTCCCCTACATCTGGAGGACTGCAGTGTGAAAACCAATGCTTAAGACCACCAAGCCAATGTTTTGGACCTCCGCTGATCTCAGACAGCATGGCCATGGTCAAGAAACATGAAAAATGTAACCACGCTGTGGCTCTGCTTTTGAGGGAAAGGTGCAATATCTATAAAATGACTGATTATCTGAAAGTTGGAAGATTTCTATCCCATATCTCCCAAATAACGCTCAAATGACAAGCATCTTTTGAGAAAGCGCCACAAAAGACCATTTCATGCACAAGCCAAAGGGCAGCTTCAGGGTCAGCCTTGTCCGCCTGGACTATCAGTACGCAAGGGGGCCTTGTGGCACCTGCATCTGACCAAGCAGACCAAGGGCCTATCTGGCAGCACTGCAACTGCCACGGCTCAGAGATATGGAATTCTGGGAACTGTAGTTTTGTGAGATACGCAGCCTTCTCTGCCAGAGAGTTCTGTTGCCCCAAAAAACTACACTTTCCAGAATTCCAAAGTATAGAAAACACAATATAACATAATAATATAATGTAGTAATAATGTAATATAATATCTTCTCTTCATGAGTATAGTATGTATAGTATAATATAATACATCCACACTGGAGAAATAACCCGGTTTGGCAACGCTTTAAGTGCCCTGGCTGAAGGCTATGGAATTCTGGGAGTTGGAGTCTGTTGTGGGACCAGAACGGAGCTCCAGCTCCCAGAATTCCATAGCCTTCAGCCAGGGCACTTAGAGCGGTGCCAAACCGGGTTATTTCTCCAGTGTGGATGCAGCCGTAGTATAGTATACACATAGCGCGAAGTTTCCTCTTCCCTTGTCTCCGCGGGCCCCCCCCCCCCATCGCTGGCAACGGAGGGAGGGAAGGAGGGATACCTACCGGCCCCTCCTCCGGCTCCGCAGCCGCCTCCGAGTCCCGACGGAGCCTGAGGTGCTGGTGCTGGTGCTGCTGGTGCTGCTGCTGGCCTCGTCCTGCGAAGCGCAGCCCCCTCAGGAGCCTTTCCCCACCGGGGAGAGAGGGAAGCGGGGCCCCGAAGGGTCCACTCGCCCGCCCTCCCGGCAGCTCCAAAGGCCTCCCGCTCTCCTCCCGGCGGCGGTTCTCCTCTTTAGCCTCCCCTCATTTCCCTCCCTTACGGCCATATAGCTCCGGCGTACAGCGCCCCGCCCACTGGAGGGGCCTGGGAAATGTAGTCTTCGGCCCAGCCCCGGCAGGAAGGGGAGGAGACTGTGAGACACAGCTTGCGGGAAGCTAAGCAACCGAACCGACACTATCATCATATCGCATTATTACCCGCCATTGTTTTATGTGCGCATGCGCGGGGAAGGCTTTGTGTGCGCATGCGCAGGAAGCCTTAGCACTAGCCTCTTTATTTGTTTACATTGCACTTTTCTCTCCAAAAGGGACCCAAAGGCGGCTCACAAGATAAAAACACTTTAAAAACAATTTTTAAAGCAATTAAAGTAAGCTAGTTAAAACAGTGTGGAATTAAAGGTGAAACGCATACAAAAGTTAAACATAATCTAAAACACATACCCAATAATAATAATATTTTATTTCTATTCTGCCTCTAAGGTGGCTTACGGGGCAATAAGAAAACACAAAAGGTATAAAATAAGGCCCATTGTTCCCTCCTTCTTCACAAAAACATAATAATTCCAACATAACACTAATAAAATATAGTTCAAATTGTTAAAATATAAAGGCCATCTTTTACATTTTGCAAGTTGTTTCTAATTTATGGTGTTTTCTTGGCAGGTTTCCTCAGAGAGGGTTTGCCATTTCCATCCTCTGAGGCTGAGAGAGTGTGACTTGCCCAAAGTCACCCAGTGAGTTTCCACGGCTGAGCAGGGATTTGAACCCTAGTCTCCAGAGTTGTAGTCCAATATCCGAACCGCTGGGCCACACCGGCTCTCCTACACGGCAGAATCAAATGCAGTTTGACCAGGGTGATCAGACATCCTCCTTTCCCAGGACATGTCCTCTTCAGCCTTCTGTCCAGGAGGAGTTTCAAAACGTACTCCATTTGGAGCCTGACTAAGAAGCATACATTTACATTTCTAGGAGTGTTTTTGGTTTTGGTTTGGTCATGTGCTAGCCTTTTCTTGAATAATAATAATATTATCTAGTATATTGTCTAGATCAAGGGAAGTCATAGTGCCACGCTATTCAGCTCTGGTCAGGCCCCACCTGGAATATTGTGTCCAGTTCTGGGCGCCACAATTCAGAAAGGACATTGAGAAACTGGAGCGTGTCCAAAGGAAGATGACAAAAATGGTGAAGGGTCTGGAAACCATGCCCTATGAGGAACGACTTAGGGAGCTGGGGATGTTTAGCCTGGAGAAGTGAAGGTTAAGAGGTGATATGATAGCCCTATTTAAATACTTGAAGGTATGTCATATTGAGGAGGGAGCAAGCTTGTTTTCTGTTGCTCCAGAGTCTGAACAGGACCCGGAGCAATGGATGCAAACATAAGCAAAAGAGATTCCGCCTCAACATTAGGAGGAACTTCCTCGAGGCTGAATTCCATAGTAAAGAGCCAGACCAAGAGTTAAAGCGGTGTCAAAATGGGTTATTTCTCCAGTGTGGCTGCAGCCTTAGGCGCTAGGCCTCCTTCAGCGGTTGCCATGGTTACAGCTCCACCCGCGGCGCCTGGCTATGACGCCATTGAAAGTGGCCGGGAAGCCTTGTTGTTTCCGGAGGCAGCGGGGCAGAAGAGCTCTAGCAAGTGGGTTTGGAGCGCCAGGAGCAAGCGGTGAGTGGAGGGCCTTTCCCCCGGGGACGATGCTCTCCAGGCCCCTCTTTGGGGATGGAGGCCTCTGTTTAGGGAGGGATGCCAGCTGCTGTGTGCCTCCCGGTTGTTTCCGAGTCATGGCAGCCCGCCCCTAATGTGAAGCTGTGCTGGGGCTGAATGGCCATTGCCTTCCTTGGGGCTGAGAGCATGTCGCCATCAGGGAGGCCCTGCTTCAGGTGGGAAAGCCTGCCCCAAGGCCTGTATTTTGGGGAGTGGGCTCTTCACAGAAGTAGAAGGGGAATTGGCAATTGGGGACAAAGCATTAATTTTACAAAGAGGTGTATGGATAATGTAAAAAGAAATTGGGTTTGGTAGGAATTTGGGTAGAATTGTTGTTCTTGTGTTCCTTCAAGTCATTTCTGACTTATGACAACCCTAAGGTGAACCTGTCACAAGGGCTGGTTTTTGTTATTGCCTTGTATTACCTATTATTATTATTATTATCGTCCTTGGCAGGTTTCTGCGGAGGGGGTCTGCCACCATTGCCCTCCTTGAGGCTGAGAGAGTGTGTCTTCTTGCCCAGAGTCACCCAGTGGGTTTCATGGCTCAGTGGGGATTTGAACCTTGGTCTCTTGAGTCATAGCCCTACATTCAACCCACTGCACCATGTTGTTGTTGTTGTTGTTGTGTGCCTTCAAGCTGTTTCCAACTTATGGCAACCCTAAGGCATGGAGTTTTCTTGACAAGCTTTGTTCAGAGGTGATTTTCCATTGCCATCCTCTGAGGCTGAGAGAGTGTGGCTTTCCCAAGAGGGGTTTCATGGCCGAACAGGGAATTGAACCCTGGCCTCCAGAGTTGTAGTTCAGCACTTAAACTACTAGACCAGGCTGGCTATAAACCTGTTAGTAGCTCCTTCCTGGTTGCCAGCCCTGTGTGCCTTGAATCCTGACTGCCCCTTGTTGGTATTTTGAAAAACGGTCAGGTTAATGGTGGATAATAAAATGTCGTGCGCAGAGTGCTTTCAGATGTTGAAAATGCACCCTCCCTCTCTTTCACTCAGCCTGAGTACTATTTATATTTCGCCTTTCCTCTGAGGAGCTCAAGGATGTAGAGCTGCTTCTGCTCCTCATTTTTATTCTCGCAGCAACTCTTATGAGATAAATGAGGCTGAGAGACAGTGACTGGGCCAAGCTTACTTATGGAGCTACATAACATAGCTGAGTAGGAGCCCAGCTCTCTCTAGCTTTGGACCAACACACTTAATACACAACACCTTATTTTGGAAGGTGTTTTGAAGCAATTAAGAGAGAGATGGCAATACAAACTTATATATTGGATGTGGACAAAATGGAGAGGGAGAATTTTTGTTTTCATTCTCACAAAACTGCAACTTGGGGTCATTTAATGAGCAATGGGACGGGAGCCCAGGTGGGTTGAGGGGGTGCTAAATAAATGTCTTAAATAATACATAGTTCTTTACATGCCACATAAAACTATGGAATTGCTTACTTCAAGATGTGGCAATGGCCACCAAGGGGAATGAGGCAGATTCAAAGGGTAAGGTCATTGAGAACAAATAGTTTTGATGCCTGTATGCGACGTGTAAAGTTGGAGGCAGTGTGCCCCTGAATACTAGTTATTTGGGAGAAAAACAGGAAAAGTCTCTTATCCTCCTGCCCTGCTATGGACTTCTGTTACGGTCTTATTGTTTTTTTGTATATGTATACAGTTTAATATAATACAGTTTTAAAGAAATTCATGCACAGCTTATATACATACATATATATATGTGTGTGTGAGAGAGAGACATAAAAATAAAACAGTATGGCATGATGATCACTTTTACAAACCATGGGAAGAATGTGTAAACATGTTTTTGGACGCATGGGAAGATGTGCCAGAGAGGGTTTGTTGTTGTGCATCTTCAAGCCATTTCTGACTTACGGCAACCATAAAGCGGAGCTAACACAGTTTTCTTGGCAGAATTTGTTCTGAAGGAGGGTTTGCTCTTGCCTTCCTCTGGGCTGAATGTGTGTTACTTGCTCAAGATCACCAAGTAGATTTCTGTGGCTGAGCAGAAATTCAAACCCTGGTGATATTCCATTGGTTGTGGAATGGCCAGAAAAACAGCCTTTTAATATCTTGCAAAGGCTGGTTGGGTTTGTAGATGGTCTGCTAAGTATGGTGTTTCCAGGCTGGGCTTTTGTATATCAACACATAGCTTGGTAGGTAATAGGCAGTCATTACATTTGTAGTAGCCTGCAGCTTCTGACTCCTTGTGTTGCTTTTTGATAGTTAAAGGTGAGCTGCTCAAGGCTAGTGCGTTCCTCTTCTGACAGGTGACTGTTAGTCTTCAGCTGCAAAAGAAAAGAGTTTTATGGCATCTTGAAGATGAACAGATTTATTGTGATATAAGCTTTAATGGATTACAGCCGACTCTAGGAGACTCATAGTTCAGCTCAGAAGATTGTTGCCTTTTTGAGTCATTGCTCATTGTACCCATTCTATGTACATCTGTAATACATAAGAATTTTGATAATGTTTGTATTAGACCTGTCATGTTTGAGCCATTCAGCATTAAGGGTTCTAGGCAGATTATTTCTCAGCTCTATCATCAGCTGCTTTTCTTTTCTTTCTTTTTCTCATTTATTTTTAATTATATTTTAAAATCCATTCAAGGCAGCATTACATAACATCAGCATAGTACAATGAAAGAACTAGAACAAAACAAAGCTAGCTTTTCTACAGGAGAGAGTGGCAGATGTTTGGTTGTCTGGAAGAAGAGTGAGGGATATAACAGGAACTATTATGGGGGCTATGCCTGTCTGTGTTCATTCAGGGCCTGGCCCTGTTTTTGCTGTCTCTGCCCCATAGTCTTCTAATTTCTTGGCTCCTATCAGAGTTGGAGCCAACACACATGAACTCTTTGACTATTTTGATTATCTCCTCTAGAGTGAATTCTTGTAGATCTTCTATGGTCAATGTGTGTGTAAGCTATGGATATACACTCATCCCTCCACATTTGCTGCTTTGACTTTTGCAGATTTGTCTATTCATTGATTTTATTAATATGCTCTCTCTAGGAATATCTAGGTCCTCCAGCACAACTCTATGATCAACTTTAACCAAAAGTCGCATTGAAGTACCTAGAAATTCCTAGAGAGAACACTCCACTAGGCATCTGTAGCTCCTCCAGTGCAATTTTATGGTCAGTGTCTGGCAGATGTTGACCACAGAGCTGCACTGGTAGACCTAGAGATTCCTGGAGAGGTGGTTCTCAGCCAAAAACATAGTGTTTTTGTTACAATATTTGCAGTTTTTCCACATTCACGGGGGTCCTGTGCCTCTACCCCCAGTGAATGTGGAGGGACGAAGGTATTCTGTCAAATGCATGGTGGGGGAGTGTTGTAGAGAATTAGCTACCCTGAGTTAATCTTAGGATGGGGAACACAGTCTAGCTCTCCAGAAGTTGCTAGTCATAACTCCCATTATCCTTTGCCATTCTGTGCTGGTTATGGCTGATGTCAAGTGCAAACCAACAATACTGGGAAAGTGACATGTCCCTCATTAATGAGTTAATAAATTTTAGGAGACTTATTACCATCTGCCATAGCAGATTTTTGATGTTATTGTACTTTACTATATGGCCAACATGGCTACCCCTGAATAATTTTCCTTTTCTTGATTTTTTCTTTTATAAGAGGATGCATAGGATTTACTTATTGCTGTTAATTGCCATCAATTTGGCTTTGACTTATGGCAACTTATGAATGAGAGCCCTCCAAGATTCTGCTCAGGTTCTGCAAACTCAGATCCATGGTTTACTTGACTGAGGAATCAGATCTTTCTCTTTTTCTACTGCTTCCCACTTTACCAAGCATTATAATTTTTTCTAATGAGTCATGTTCACAATACACCCAAAGCTATTGTACCAAAGTACAATAGGCTCCTTTTGGCTGATGTTCTCAAACAACATATAGATTTTTTTAAAATGATAACTATTTTGTTATATAAAGGTCAAAGATCAGTGTCATGTTCTTCCTACAGATTCCAGTGTATGGCCTTGGAGCCTGTGGTGGCGCTGACAATGGGTCCGGAGAGGATCTGTCCAAATGAGCATGAAGAGCTGGGGCTGCAAGAGGCACCTGATGGAACCCCTGAACCTACTGCGGAATGGAGTAGTGAGGAACCTGAAGAAGAAGAAGATGAAGGCAATAATAGCTATTTGTACCAACCCCTGAACCAAGATCCAGATCAAGGACCAGCAGCAGTTGAAGAAATGGTACCCAGCACAGAGCCAGCACTTGACATCAACGAGCGACTTCATGTAGGTTTGGTTGCAATGAGTGTTTTCATGGGGTTCTTTAAAAAATGAGATTACAGAGATCACCTTATATTGGCATTCCTTTGCCCTCTGATTAACACTTTTAATGACTGTGTGCACACAGGCAATGAGATTGCATCTGCCTGATCCACCTGTAGACAGTGATGAAGAGGAGGGATCTGCAGCTCAGAGCAGTCGCAGCTCTATCCCTATGGATGCAGGTAACATTAAAGAAAAGATTATGTATTTTAGTTATATCTTTGTAGTCTGCAAGGGGTTGTAGAACTTCAGCATGGAAACCAAATCCTGCCATATTCATTCATTTTCTATTCTGCCTGTAAAGACCTGTCTTGTCCTGTTTTCTTCTATGCTACTTACCATGTTTCTATCTTGCTCTTCTTTAAAAAAAACCTCTAGGTTGCAGAGGGGATTTTTTCATCAGTCTTCACAGCAGCCCTGTGATATATACTAGAGAAAAATACTATTTGCATCAAGAGTCAGAATCTAAATTTGAGTTTCCCTTGTCCATGTCTGACATTGTGTTCTCTGCATCATTGCTTCTCAAATTTTGGTTATCCTGGGGGTGAAACAGACTGGCCTAAAGGAGCGGCTTGCCACCACCCCAACTGGCATTTTCTGGGCCAAAAAAGGAAATACTGCTTTTTGGCCCACTTTTCTGCACTCCTTTTGGTGTGTGTTGTGTGAATGCTGTGCCAAAGGAGTGCCGTAATGCCAGCTTGGGGGTGGCGTTGGGGCGCACGTTGTCCAAACACCACATTCCTACACCACCCCCAAGCCAGCGCTTACTGCCAGTTTGTACAGCCCCCAGGTCTTTTGGATTTCAGGTGTCAGAATCCCTGACCATTGGTTAATCTGGCTAAGACTTGAAGCCCAAAATAATTGGAAGACCAAACGTTCAGTAGCATTCCTCTCATCCAACTAGCTATCGTACCAGTTTGTTTTCTTCCTTTTGCAACCTCTTATTTCAGCATAGTACCTGTAATGTATACTGCAGGAAATAGGATGGTTTATGGAGGTTCTTTAGTGTTGGTGGGAAAGAAGACCTGTTTATTTCTAATCAGTCCTGTTTCTAGTGCCAAGAGGGACTGTATCTTTCTCCTTGCACAGTGGCTGCCTGTATTAGTGAAGAAAGGGTCTTGTAAAACAATGGGATGGAATTTTAGGAGGGCTTGATGCTGGGAGGGTGATCCAGAAGCCAAACCGTTTCACAGATCTGGAAAAGAGTAATCTAAAATAGTGCTGCTCAATGGACCATTATAGCCAATGGTTAGGAATATGGTACTAGCTCCTGGGCCAGAGGGAAAAAAAGGCTGATCCTCCATGTGAGATAGTTTAAGAAGCAATAATCTGTTCCCCACCCCTGGTTTCCTGGAAATATCATTTTCAGGACAGTAATTCGTATAACAGTGCTCCCATTTTCAGTGCTATTTAACTGTTACCTGAGCAGTGGTGTTTCTATTCTCTTGCTCTGGTACTCTCTCCTGTTTATAAGCTCTGTGGGGAAGCACTCATTTTTGGTTGTTGAGTTGTTTGCAGTGAACGACTAGTGGCTCATACATTTATTCAGCTTTTGCTTTGGATTATTAATCTCCATTCATCAGTGCTGACTGTTGAAATCCTTGCTGTAGGACTGTGGGGTTTTTTATGCTGTGTGTCTGATCCTTCAGTTTTCTTTGACTCTAGAACATGTGGAGTTGGTGAAAAGGACTATGGCTGGAATCAAGCTTCCTACACTGGCAATCCCTGCATGGGCCAATGAAATCTCAGATGATCAGTGGCAGGATATGGTGCAGCGAACACTTCAAGCCAGACAGAGTCAGAGTAGCTCTAAACCAGAATGGAAATGAAGATGGAAACTGCTAAGTGTGAAGTGCTGCACTTTAAATTATCTTTCTCTGAAGTGTCAGGTAGATGTTTATAGTTTACCAGCGTCAAAACTCTGTGTTCATATTGTCTTATTTTAATATGGCTCCACCATCCATTTATAATACCCAGCTAATGGGGGGGAGGGGGATGGTGATCATCAGGATGTTTTCATAGTCTTGGAGGGGATGGGGGAAAGCTTCTTGAAAGAAATAATCAGCCCATGTGAAATTACTTTTGGATATGTATGGTTTTATTACTATTCTCTTTTCTTCCCACCCCATTCTACTTTTCTATGTGACAAGTGGGCTAAAGATGGCCATGATCTGGAGTCCAATGTGTCATCTTTTTCAAGAGATCCATTTTATTTAGTTCTGTACATACAGGGACATCTGTACAAAATCCAACACTGTCATACTATGTAATACTCTACTGAAAATAAAGTACACCATATGTACATAATGAACTGTAAAGCAGCTTAATACTTGTGTCCAAGGAGTGAATGCATCACTTTTGCTTTTTCCCCTCTTGAGAGGGGCTATGTAAAAAGTGAAAGAGGCAGCTCCAACCTTCTCCATGTAAAATGTAGGGAAGGTAAAAGCAGAAATTAGGACAAATACAAAGGGGAATCTTGCGCAGAGTTGGATTAAGTTAGAGAGTGACTGGAAACTGTGTGCTTTAGGTGCTCATTTTGGCTTCAGAAGTTACTACTTTCACCCAGTTTCTTCTTCCACTCCTCCCACCCATTGGATACATAGGACACCAGAATAAATTGGCAGCAAACTAAACTTTAATGTTAGGTAGCAAACACAAATTCCCTGACCTGAAACAAAGATTAGACAGGCTATATTTACATCTAAGCTGTACAGCACATGATGCTCAATTACAGCCCTGCTCCACCCCACGCAAAACTGTAACTGGCAGAGAAGTGCTGCGTAGTGTACATGTGGGAATGGAAATGGAAGAGATTTCCTACAGTCCTTCTTGTTTATAGAGCCCAGCCTTGGGTGGGGAAGGGAAGAAGAGAGACAGAACACATTGCACTTCAATAGATAGGAGCTCCAAGTCAGTTTTTTTCCCTCCAGCAGATAAACTGCACCTGAAGTTCAGGAGCTGAATATACAGACTGCTGCCTGTCTTGTTCTACAATCACTGAATTGATAAGTGTATGCTGAACATCAAGCATATTTTCCCCTTGTATATTTATTTTTTTACTTCCCACTTTCTGTTTTACCTAGTACATGCCAAGGGTTTTCACAGGCCTTGTAAGGGCCTCAGTGGTATAAGAAACAATTAGCCAGACAGTGCACCTTCAATAACACATATTGCAAATGTTTGGCAGCAGACAGTGGAGGTTTAGCATTATGTATAATAATCATCTCAATTCTCTTGAATGCTAGTTATTATGTAGCCGAACGGCACCACCCATGCACTAACCAAGCTTTGCAGAAGTACAACAAAAAAAATGATGGGAGGAACCCCAGAAATAACCCAGTGAGGACTGAGCATGCTCAGTAACCACAAAATGCTGACTGTCTGGGGTGGTAGCGAAGAATTGGGTGGTAAGGGGAGAGGAGTGTTGTGTCCTAGAGAGGAGGCATTGAACAGAAATGTTCCATAGGTGTTGCTTGTGATTAATAGCTGATTATCAACCATATCTCACTGCTTAAAGTGAGCAATTCCACTCTTGTTCAAATTGTGTTTTTCAGCTTAAAGAAAGCGAGACTGTGGCTTACTTAGCAGTGTGAAAAACTGGGAAATTACCACCTGTCTGATGATACCAACTCAAACAGAGAATTACATCTAACAAATTAAGATTCAGGGATCTCAGAATGAAATTACTCAAAACAAAGAAGAAATGAGAAAGCACAACCGGGTTAATGATAGGTAGATAGACAAGGCAATACACAATCTAAAGATTTAAACATGAAAGAACAGGAATGTTATGTAGGGTAGAAAGAGGCTTACAGCTGATCATAAATCATACTTTTTCTGATTTCAATGGAATTTACTTCGAAGTAGATCCTGCAGATTTAAAATTAATAATAAAGGACTAAAAATGAGAATCTGACAAATTTCAGTAGACAAGTTATCTAAAGATATGACTGGAAAGTTTACATCAGGGTTGGGCAGAATGCAGTCCTCTGGATATTGTTAGACTGGAACTTTCAGTGTCCCTCACCACTAGCTATTGTGGCTAGGACTACTGCAAACTGCATTCCAACAACATCTGGGCTGTATTGTTCACACTCCTGGGAGTGAGGGTCTTTCCCTTTTGTGATGTTCCATGATCCAGAAATTCAGTTAGCAGCCTGTGAACAATGGCAGCACATTAAGCAAAGCCAGTTATTATTTGTAAGACAGCAGTAGCTTAGGGAAAGCCTCTAAATTTGTACACTCCCTAAAAGAGGTCAGCAACTTCTCCTTGGGCTAGAACAGCTGGAATGAACACAATGCACAATGAGGCCTCATCCATACCAAACATTACATACTCAGAAAATGGAAACTGAAATTTCCTTGATTGTGCATCTATTTCTCTTGTTTCCAAATTGCTGAATATTTAAAGCTGTTTGTGAAAGTGTTCAATAAGCTTTCTTGTTAGTAAGTTATTAATTCAGAGTTCTCCTGAGCTTAAGAGCCAAGAGTGGGAAGGGAGTTTGCCATAATGAAACAATCTGCTTCAAAGTCACTCTGGCTCCATTTCTAGCTAAGTTAGAGAGAAAACCGAACAGTAAGTGAGCCTGTCATGCAGCAGTTATACTATAACTACCAGGGCACACCAATCAACTGCTAGCCATCTGGGAGGATGAAAACTATGACAGAGCTGAAAGTATTGGTTCTAGATGGCTGCCAATGCATCACAATTTCTGGAATGGAAAAAGTGCAAATATAGTTACCCTTATTCATACTGACCAAAACAAGCAACATTCCCTAATCAGTTAACCATTTATTTGGCCAGAGGTGGGAAGCAATGCACATTGTTCCGCAATCTAGCCAGAAGTGTCTTGATCCCTATGAAATAACCTGTATTTACCTGCACAACCAATTTCACATATAGCTTTTGTATTATAGTGTGGGAATGGTGGGTAATAGGAGTTCAAAGCCAGTGTGAGTAAGCTATAGTGAATCATTACTGTTGTGCAGAGGTCAGTGGCCCTCCAGATATTGTTGGACTACAGTGCCCATCAGCTCCAACAAGCACTGCTAATGGCAAAAGATGGTGGGGACTGCAGCTGAATGGTATCTGGAAGATCACATGTTGAGCTTACTCCTGTAGAAGTGCATGGCTGATAAATGCCTGAACTCACTGCTTTAGTCCTGGGACTGGAGTCAAATTAAAAACAACAGGGACCAAAATACTCCCTGTGTGTAATGGTACTCTCATGGATTGGCTAGGCTCCTTTCACACGTGCACACAAACACAACCTTAAGAGGATAAAGCAGGAGGAAGTGACAGTGTGGTGGATATGAGGTACAATGTAAAATCAAATCTAACCTGAAAGAATGAGAATGGAGTGGAGGACAGGCACAGCTCACCATGTTCATTCCCTAGTTATACATTAGAACAAAGTGCGTTTCTGTGTACCCTCCAGGGGCTCCATAGCCCGTCAGAGTGCTTCCTGGCTTGAGGTGAGAAATTCTTCTGCTCTCTTGTGCGCTTCCAGGGCCTTTATGGTGTAGACATCCTGAGGAAGCTCTGATTTGCGACGCAGCAACACTTTCTCCTTCTTCATGTCTTTCAGCATCTAGACACAAATCCATAAGAAATTAAGAAGCAGGTTCCAGGATGCATACTTCTCTCTCTTTCACTCTCTTCTCTTATTGGGCTCCCCACTTAACATAGTTTATGGGAAGTTGTGGTTTAACCACAATCAGGGTTTGTGGGTATCTTGCTGCCTTGTTGTCTTCCCTTTCCACCCTGTGATAATGACAGAAGAGGCTTGCCAATGTTTGAAATGAAAAAGCCCAGCAAAAAAGCTACCCAGTTCACCTAAGCTTGAAAGAGCAGGCAAAATGATGTTGGGCCAGCTCTTAAAAGCCCATTCCAACATAACCATTAGTGAGGAATAATGGGAGCTGCAGTCTAACACTATCTACAATGCCCATGTTACCCACTCCTGTCCTAAGGTATACTATTTTCTTACAAGGGATCAGCTGTCAAGCAGCACCATCTATGGACGATGTCAAATTCCCAGAGATCACATCATGAGACTATGGTAGTGCCATGACAAAAAACAGAGGTAATAAAATGGGAACAAAGCTGACAATCTGAGCAAGTGAGCCAAGTTGTAAAAGTACAGACCAACAGACATGCATCAAATTATAATGGGATTCAGCATGAGGAACACAACCTAGAAGCCATCCATTCATTCAGGTGGGGAACAATGAGACTGAGCAGCAAGCATGAAGTGGATTTTGGTGGAGAAATCTTAATTATAATTAGAACCATAAGTTGTATGTTTACTTATTAGTCCTCTTTCACAAATTAGTAAATCAAAGCTCAAAAGCAAACAGCCTCTTGGTCATCTTTCTTTTATATACATAGGAAGGGAAGCCCTGTGAGTTCTGTACCATCGGATTCTATATTCAACTCCACCACCATATTTCCATCTTTCTAATCACCCACAATAATTTACTTTGTGGAAATCTAAAGGTCTGAGTGAAGGATATGCCAGGCTAACAAAGAAGAAGTGGGGAGAGTTGGAGTGTTTTGATGAGGAATGCAAAACTTGGAAAAGTTACTACTTTGAACTACAGCTCCCAGAATCCCCAGCCAGCATGGCCATTGTAGTTCAAAAGCACAGAATTTCTAAGTGCTGGGAAGGGAATGTGCAAAATTTTCCAACCAGTTAAGCAACTTGGGCATGGAAGCTTACATGGAGGGGAGGGGAGGTAGCGCACAGAATGTTGGGTGAACAAGGCAGATGTGGTAATGCAGGAGAGGATGTACAGGGGGATGAGCAATCACTGGGCTCAGAGCAAGCACAGCAGGAGCATAACTGAGCAGAAGCACGTGCTAATGGACCCTCTGTTAGAATGAGGACCCCACAAGGCAACCAATCTTTGCTGCCCTAGCCACTGGGCCCAAATATACCCAAGGCAGACCTGCAGTGCACACAAAGCAACTGGAGCGAACATCATTGGCCCACAGGAGGGCAAAATATTCTTGCTGAATCCTGCCTTCTTTCTGCCCTGCTGATTTTGTCCATTCATGCAAAAAGATTGTTTTGTTCCAAGCCAAGCTTGGAAAATTCACTTTGGGACTTCACCTCCCAGAATTCCTGGCCAGTCATGAATTTCAGTGGTTTTGTGCACTGCCAGATCTCAAAGATTAATGAGCTCCCAAGGCCACTCAAAGCAAGTAACACCTTAAGTAACAAGATCAGGGGAGGGGAAATACAAGTGCATGGTGAATAATGTTCTGGGGAAATGGAGAGGTTACTTGCTGAGAAAGGCAGAGTTGATTTACAAATTTGCTGCAGTTTTATGGGTGGACTGCCTGACACAAAAGAATTGGCATCACAAAAGTGTTGAGTTATGATAAGCCTGAAAACATAGGATGAGCCCTGCTAGATCAGACTGTAGAGTCCAGCAACCTTTCCACATAGTATCTGTTGCCTATGGGAAGCCCAAAAGCAAGATATAAAGACTAAGATACTCTTGGTGACATATACAAGCATAATCCCCAGTTATGCCTGCAAATGCATTTCTTGGGATGCTGCAAAAGAGGTATTCTGTACCTCCTTTGCACAATTCCCAGTTTTACTGGTGCACAACAGCAGCTGAGTCCTAACAGGCACTGCTCTGTCCCCCTGGCCAGTGAATGGCTTCTGGGGGTTAACCTTGGCTTTCCTCCTGCCAACACAGGCAGCTGTTGCACACATGGGGAAGTGGGAAGACGGAGCAGCCTCCACCTCACTCCCCTAAAGACAATATTTGTATGCTGATAGAGACACTGCATTCCCTCCAGAATGTTTACTGGATCGCAGCAACAGCACCCTCCCACCTGTGCTCTCCAGCGATTAACTAACAGATGCATACCTTCTCTAATAGTATGCACAAGGCCTCACATTTGTATGCTACAGAAATCTTTCTATTGCACTGGGCAAATCAAAAGATAGGGATTTGTTAGGGGTTACTTCCTACCAATTCTTTTGTTCTTTCTCAGGGAGATCCATGCAACCTGTGACTGACCCCTAGCTTGCCTCCTGAGTCAGTTAATGAAGTCTTGAGCATGCTTCTTGCACAAGAGGAACTCCAGTGGCAATCAAGAACCACATGTTACAGCAGGCCTGGCGAACACGTGATAACCCAGGGGATGCTGGACTGCAACTCCCATGATCTTGTATTCACTATGCTTTTAGGGCTGATGGTAGACACAGTCTGATAATAGTGGGAGGGTCACATGTTCCTCACTCCTGTGCTACCAAAAGGCTCTTGGTCTATTGGGGATATACAGACAAGTCACCTGCACAGCCTCTGTTTCCATCGTTTTCTTCAGTAGCTGTATGTCCTCTGCAGTAGGGGTCTCCGTCTCCATGCAATAAACAGGAGGCAAAGGTGGGGGTGCGCAATACATGGGGTACTGCAGGAACACAGCACACAGTAAAATGGCAATGCAAGCTCAGCAACTCAAGTACTGAAACACCAAATGTTTTAACACAGACAACACAGGTCTACAAGGTAAGTCAGTTGCCTAAATCCACTTGCTAGTCACAACTAGAGTAGAGGCATATAATAAATTGCCTAATATTAAGTCAATACCTATGTAAATCCCATTGATCCAATGGGTTCACTGTAGTAGAAACTAGCAAGTGAATTTAGACCATTTATTCATTAACTATGTATCCAGTTTTTCTACTAAAAATAGTGTTTACGACAGCTAACAGTTAAATACAGATAAAATATGGAATTATAATTAAAACATCAAAACAAATAAATTAAAAACAGATTAGTTAAAAAGAAAGAAACAGTACCTACCAGTTAAGAATTCTTTTAGTACATAAAGCTGCTCAGCAGGGCTCAGAAAACTTACTTTATAAAAATACAACTCTCAGTCTCTCTCAGCCAACATGACTATGCTGGCTGGGGATTCTGTGAGCTGTAGCCTTGGAAGTAATTTTTCCAAGCTCTGTTGAAAAGCAAAAAAGCCTAAATGAAAATGTGTGTGCACTCACAGAAGGACAACAGTGATGGATAACCTGGTCTTTTAGCAGGAAGTGACAGTGCCTAAAAGCAGCCACTAAAAAGGCCCACCAAACATGCCTCCAATGATAGAAACCAGCAAGCCAGCTCTCAAATGATCTGGTCTTAAGTCTTGCAGGGCTTTATAGACTGTAACCAGCACATTCAATTATGCTCAGAAGCAGGCTACTAGTCAGTTGAACTTTAGGCAAGTAGAGGGGTGAGTCTGTTTTGGGCTTGTCTACATGGGTTATTTACTTCAAATTCTCCCCAGGCTCACTGTGTCCTGTGTATGTGACACAGGGCCAACCAAATTGGATGTGGTAGAATTCAATGATATAGCCATGTTAGTGTGTAGAATCCATATGTAGAGAGATCCTCTAACTGAAAGAAAGAAGTTAGCAGCATAAGCTTTCATAGACTTAAGTCTACTTCCTCAGGTGCATTTGATCCACTCCATCAAATGCATCTGAGGAAGTAGACTTAAGTCTATGAAAGCTCATGCTGCTAACTTCTTTCTTTCAGTTAGTGTCAAAGGTGCTACAAGATATCTCTACATACAAATCAGATGTGGACTGTCTTCACAATGTCTGCACCAAATTTGGCATTTCCTCCTCTTAACCTAAATTTAAAAACCTTACCTTTTACTCCATGTTTTCAGCATTCTGCGCAGTGACAATGGGCACCTGACTTCCAACAGTGTCCCTGGCAAGCTGCCCATTACTGCTGCTGCAGGTGCAAGTTGCTGAGGTCAGAATGAGGTGCCCAGCATGATTAACATGGGTGGGCCCATCGTTGTGACCTTAGCGGTGGTATTGGGCTTGGGAATCATGGAATTGCATAGAAAGGCAGCCATCTATTGTCACTGCAGAAGAGTGCATGGATAACGGGGAGTTCAGGGGGATTCAGGTCGAGAATATTCCAGGGACAGCCCAGAGTATTCTGGACAGTGAAGACAAGCTCACTAAAATTCCCTTCTGTCAAATGGCATGAGGGATAGAATCACAGAGTTGGAAGAGACAACAAGGGCATTCCAGTCCAACCCCCCTGCCCTGCAGGAATTCTCAATCAAAGCATTCCTGACAGATGGACATTGAGCCTCTGTTTAAAGACCTCCAAAGAAGGAGCTCCACAACACTCCAAGGGAGTGTGTTCCACTGTCTAACAATTCTTACTGTCAGGAAGTTCTTCCTAATGTTGAGGTGGAATCTCTTTTCCTGTAGCTTCCATCCATTGTTCCAGGTCCTATTCTCTGGAGCAGCAGAAAACAAGCTTGCTCCATCTTCATGATGAACATCCCTTCTAATATTTAAACAAAGCTATCATCACCTCTTAACTGTCTCTTCTCCAGGCTAAACATACCCAGCTCTCTAAGTCGTTCCCCTCATAGGGCATGGTTTCCAGACCCTTCACCATTTAAGTCGCCCTCCTTTGGACATGCTCTAGCTTATCAACATTCTTTATAAACACATATAAACACATTTCTCCCTAATTTCTGCTGCTTTCATATTCCATATACTTGTCCACAATACAAGAGTGGATTTTTCTGTGATATTTTAACCTTTCATCCCTGGCTGGTTTCCCTCTTTTTTAATTTATGAGTGTCACTGAAATGGCATTATCAACAAGACTTGAGAATGATGCAACAGAGCACACATCTACAGAGCTGGGAGACCTAAATGACTCCAGCACAGTATAAAATGAAAGAGTTTACACTGTGTTGGTTTACACCTCTCAGCACTGTGGGATGCTCTGTTGCATCATTTACAGGGCCTGACAACAATGCCACTGCATATACATAAAACAGCTGATGTGGTGTTAAATAAAATTAATAAGTATTGTAATGTGATTTTTATTCATCTCTCTGAGAGGCTTTGAACAGAAGAGAAAAGTACATGAATACCTCATCAGTGGTATGCAAGCTCTTAGTACAATTGTCTCTGGTAATTTGTTCAGACCTAAGATCTAAGGATACAACTATACAAGAGCAGTATTATAAAATAATTCTTAGTACAATATCATATATCTTAACATTAATCAAAGCAGAGTTCAGAAAGTTATTTTTTTGGACTACAACTTCCAGAATCTTGCAGCTGGCATGCTTATGACTATTCACTAGAAAAATAGATGTGGTTATCATGTTTCCTAAATTGAGTTTTCATGCTTCTGAGAATATTAACTGGAAAGTAATGCCAGAATGGGATGAAAATATATGTCTATATATGAATCCATTCCTTTTTCCCCCTACCTAGAATCCCTATATAAATAAATTATTATGATTATTATCATCATTATCAGTGATCCATCTAACATGGGGAAGACAACCTGGGGCATCAGTTTCTTCTGGGAATCATAAATTCCAGAATCCTGCATATCAGTAGCAATGCTGGCTGGGAATTATGGGAGCTGTACTCTCAAATAACTTTTCCAAGGTCTGATTTGGAGTTATAATGCACCCGTGTCATACACAGGTGCAATACACGCGGCTTTCAACATATGCTGAAAGCCGTGCCGGAAGGAATGGTGTCGTGCGCCGGAAAGAGTAATGGTGTGCACCGTCGCGGTCTTGAGCCCCATTTACTTAAATGGAGCTTGAACATATGCAGAATTTCACTTACGCAGGAGGGTGTCCCGGAACAGATCTCACGCGTAAGGGAAGGGATCGCTGCATTATGAAACATTAAAAAAAAATCTTGGATTTTTTTTTTAAGTATGGCCAATAGTTCTATTTTACTTCTATATCTGATTAGTAAAAAATAGCTGCCTTCTGCCTTTGGTCCCATGCCAGGAGAAATGGAGTGTGTAAATCAATCAATCAAACAAACAAACAAATAAATATGTTTTCTGAAAGTGCAGAATGGCACAGCTAAACATATGTACCTCCCACACCATAAAATATAAAGTATTCCATTTTTTTGATCCTTCTCTGATAGATAAAAAGACACTCTGCAGCGATTTTCTTAACCTTTTGTTTTAGACTTTTAACTCCCAGAAGTCCAAGCCAGTAAAGCCAATAGTCAAGGCTCCTGGAAGCAGAAGTCTAAAACAGCTGCAGAGCCAAACTATGGTCTACATACATGTCAATTCAGATGTTTGGAAGCTACTTGTGGATAAGTAAATCCTGTGCGATACATGTAAAGGTCATGGAAAACAAATCATTATTCAAAGGCTTGGCAAGAAACAGATGCATATTCTCCACAGCAACCATGTTTATTTCAGAGGCTCAGTAGTATGGGGAAGGACTGTAGCTTAATGATAGAGCATGTGTCTCACATGCAAAGAGCCCCAGATTCAGTTCCTGCCATCTTTGGATAGGTCTGGGAGATGAGACCAACATCTGAAACAATGGGCAATCACTGCTGGCCCCTGACCATGCTGGCAAAATGATTCTAGAAGTTGTAACCCATTACAATGTTTTTCAAGGTCTGCTAAGATTGTATTTGTAAGGAATAACTGGGCTAAGTTCTGTTAATGTTTTAGCACAATATGGGTCCAACTTAAGTATGACATAACCATTTATCTTGCTCTTTATAATTTCTGTCCTCCAATCATGCCCATTTTACAGATGTAAAACTAAAACTAAGAGCAGCTCACCTAGGGCCATGTAATGGTTGGAGGTTTCATCACGTATGTGAGATAGATAGATAGAGAGAGAGAGAGAGAGAGAGAGAGAGAGAGAGAGAGAGAGTTCAACAATACCCATTCGACCAGTAACAGTAGATTTCATGGTTGTAACAAGTTATGGTCCTATAACAAGAGCAAAAATGCAAGGACACTTCTGAAACATTCTTTCTCTGATAGTAATAACCAATACCTGAGGATTTTGGCGGGCTAGCTCCTCAATCTTGTGCCACATCTCTTCTCGTTCTTTTAACCTGAATCGCCCTCTGAAAATGAAAAATAATTTAGTATTATTATTATTAAGATTTCTAAACCTCATTAAGGTTTCCTTCATCTAAACTCTTTAAGATTTCTATCAGGAATGGAGAGCATGTGATCCATCATATTTTAATGGACTGCAACTCCCATTAGCAGTTCACAGCCAAATTCTTGGGATTTACAGTCTAATTACATAGGTAATCCCACCTGTTCCCCATCTCCTGGTTCCACGTGGCTCTCAAAAGGAAGTTCTATCCTAGCTTAACCCCCCACTTCACAATTTCTAAAAACAACAACAGTTGCTCCTAATGCCATTCACCCAAACAGAACAGTTCTCTTGAATAATACCCCCCTCATACATGTAGCATAACCTCCTCCCACCCCCCATCTATTATCTTCCCCGTCCCTCACAAACTTTTATGGGCCTCAATATTAAAGACCTTCCAACTTTTGGCTTTGTAGCACTTCAAAGGCCAAAGTCCTTCTATGCACAAATCACACAGCTTTATACAACTGGGCACATTTAAAACAGTTAAGCTCTTAAGTCCAGTGTTTTTAAGGGGAACAAAATGTGCCTGACAGCATGATCTTATGTGTGTTTATTCAGAATTTTCAACTAGCCCTTAAAACCTTATGTGACAATAAAACCATTTTGTCCTTAAGGTGCCACATAGCTGTCTGTCTAGTCAGGTCAGTACCACTGTTTCTTATGCTCAAAACTGCAATCTACAGGATTGCAGCTTTACTCCTTCAATGTGGGCAGAGCAAGGAAGAAAGTCTGCACACACCTGGTTGTTGTCTTAAAGTGGCTTTGGACTAGCACAGGGATGGACAAAGTATTGTCCACAGCCTATATCCAGTCCCCAATCCCTTTTGGCACTCCCCAATACCCCCACAATTTTTATTTTTAAAAAACTGACATCAAAATATATCACCAAAATGAGGTGACAAAGCCAGTGATCAATCTTACTTATCTGTGGTTCAGTACAAAGTCCTAAGTACATTGTAGTAAATAAGAGAAGGAACTAAATGGGCTAAAGTCAATACCATAATCTGTTCAGTTATTTTTAATTTAGTCTCAACTCAAAATCAATATAGTACAAGCAACAGAGGGATATTTCAGCCCACTAATATAGAAATATAAATTTAGTAATAATAAAATATTAGTAATAATATTAACATGTTCAGAATTTTAATGTATTTAATAGTACTTAGCAGTCAATTTTTAATCAATTTCATCTGTTTTAAAATCTATTTTATATATGTCACTAATATTTTTATATTTTTAACTTAAAAACCTAGAGAAGATAAATGAAGTATGGCCCTTGCACACTTCGCCAACCTGAAAAATGACTTTTGGCAGTTGCTCTCCCCTTCACTAATAAAAGATATTACATTTTCACAACCTGGGCTGATTGCTTCCCAACTTTGGCTGAACCCTCCTGCACAACACAGCCTCCTTCACTCCAGTAAAGTATGCTCCTGAAGTTTGGGTAACCTTCTGGAAGCATATAGGAGAGTGAACTGCAGTACATGGAGGAAACATGGAGGAGTTATTCCATTTTATACAAATGGTTGTGCTTTTGACTAGTGGCAAAGCCACCACTGGATACAGTCCAGGAGGACTTGGATGATACTTATTATATAGATCCATTCCCTTCTGGATACTATTTTCCTCCATGTCAGTGATATAAAACGCCTGGCTGGTACAGAGCTATAATTTCAATGCCACAGCCTCTTCATACTTGTTAACTTGTTATCACCAGGGAAGGGTCTTTAAACTGACAAGATTATCTTCCCAGCCAGACTACTTACTTCTGCTTTTCTGCCTTGTACTGCTGTGTACAGTCATCAAACAGCTTCTGGTTCATCTCCATGAACAGCTTCAGCGCATTGTAGATCAACCCATGGATTGTCCTACAAAAGACAGAAGTGGCAAACAATGAATGAATAACTGAATGAGCCTCCACAGCCCATTGGGTAAAACTGCTCTCCCATGGAAGAGATTTAAAGGCCCAGTAACATGAACTCCCAATACTTCACAGAGAGAGAAAAACAACACTTAAAACAGTTTCAAATGTCAGCACACCTGGTAACAACCATACATGTGGATTAACTCCTGCTATTCAGGCCAGGCAGAATTATGGGTCCTTAACCATTCTTTGATACTTTCATTTGTTACATTTATATTCTTCAGTTTTTCTAATGAGCCCAAGATGGTATAAATGGCTTTTCTCTTCCTCTTTATCCTCACAAATATCCTTAATACGTAGATCAGAAGAAGACGGGCTCACAGTCGTCCAATGAGATTCATAGCTCGGTAGGTCTTGAACTAAGATCTCCAAGCCCCACTCCAATACTCCCACCGTTACCCACATAATTCCTGGCTCTTCTTCCCATAAAACAGTTAAAAGGGAAGATAAAAGTATGTAAGGATAAAGATATATACAGAAGACTAATGCTACTATTGCAAAGTATACCACACGCGGGATGTGGACCGTAGAGATGAAAAAACATCACATGAATTTTGCCACCTCAAAGCTGGTACGAATGTTTCCTTTTTCTAAAATAGAAATTAACCTTCACGTAAGTAGCCAATACATTATTCTCAAATCAGAGGAAGTAGCCATCTGAGGGATCTATCAAACTTAGATCAGATTAAATGAGGGGTAAAGTCCTACCGACAATGCAATTAAGAGTGGACCATCAGTTCAAAACTCGCTCCCAAAGGCAGCATTTATCTACTTTTGAAGCAATTTTTCTGATCTGTAGTGTCTTGTGAATGCAAAGTAATCACATGCGGCAGCTCCCCTAATGAATATAATACTGGAGTGGGGCTTGGAGATCTCAGTTAAAAACCCTTTTTTTGTGGTTTGTTTAAACACCACCCACCACCCCCCCCCCAGAGCCCCCCCCACACCCCAACCCCCCCCCACACCCCCCCACCCCCCCCCCGGTGTGTGTTGGGGGGGGGGGGGGGGGGGAGCTATGATCTCATTGGACAAAACCATGAGCAGTCACTGCTCTCATTCTGATCTACGTATTAAGGATATTTGTGAGGATAAAGGGGGAAGGGGAAAAGCCATTTATACCACCTTGGGCTCATTAGAAAAACTGAAGAATATAAATGTAACAAATGAAATTATCAAAGAATGGTTAAGGACACGTAATTCTGCCTGGCCTGAATAGCAGAAATTAATCCATATGTACGTCAGTGAAAGCAGCTCTTGTAAATTGATCCATGATATTTGGCAGCCTGGGCAGATGCAAGGCATCATCCGCGAGGCATCTGGTCAATATGGAAGTTCATCTTTTCCCCCAAGGAAATTGAGAGAAAGGAAGCAAGTAAAGTTTCTGAACATTTATACAGACAGCTGTATAAATGTGTAAATATGAAAGACTATATACATGTCCCACTTGTGGCATTTCTTTTCAGAGGGATATGAAAGTTTTGGACAGAGCTTCAAATCTGTGCAACATGAGAGAATTCATCTTTGGCATAAAGAATGGAACAGGACATAAGATCACCATGTATCTTCCAAACATGCAGAAGTATTTGTTAACAGAGTACACCCCTAACTCTATGATCTAACTAGCAGATGTAATAGCTACTAGGAAGGCAACTTTCAATGATGTGAAACAAAGGGAACAGTTCCAAGTGGTTCCGAAAGGGCTGTTGTTAAAGTGTTGAAAATCTATCAAAGATGAAAAACAGATTAGTGACAACTATATGGCCCTGAGCCTTCCAGTTTATTTACTTTTGTTCCTCGACAGAAGAACAGGAACTCAGAAGACCCTTTAAGTTGTTTTGGGTCCAGCAGGGTGCTCATCAGTAGATGTATATTATACTTAGCCTACCATATAAGTATCAGGCTTGGCCTGAGTTTTGGGGACAATCACAGAAAAATATGTCTCATTAGAGCAATGCAGTTCTGATACAGAATTACTGAAGGTCCACTGGATAAAACCTTACCCAAGGAATTATATCCAGGGATAGTCTGATAGTCACAAAATAGTTAATACCTTTACTGGACAAACCAAAAAGGCACAATATACATGTTGTAAGCTTTCGAAGCTTCACTGGCTTCTTCATCAAGCAAAAGGTATTCAAAATCATACAAAGAAAAAAAATGACAATATAAGTCATAGGCCTGCTTTCTGTCAAGATGTTGTGGCTGTGGTCCTCAGTTCAGATAGTATGGAAGGGTATTCATGCAGGTAGGCCCCTCCTCCTTCTGGCCATATGGGTACTGGGAGATTCTTAAATTCCTGGAAATAAACCTTACATTTAAATTCCATTAGCAAGACAAAAAGCTACTGCCTTTGAGACCCAGTTTGTCTCAAATCCTGTGAGGTTTGCAGATTACAGTCATGTGACTCCTCCTAGTCTGAATGGCAATGAAAAATTATTCATGGATGACTCCTTCTTATAGTCTGAAGTTCAGTGACATGACAGCAAAACTGGTGGCGAATGTAAAGAGACAGTAAAGTTGCCCATCCTCCAGACTGAGCAAGCAGTTAGAACAAATAGCAACCCCTACTTTTTCTTCTGTATGTGCTTGCTTATTTCTAGCAATCATCACTGACACTCTTCTCTTTATCTCCACGCTAAATCTCCATGCTAAATATGTGTAGAAACTGGACTTGGCACTTCCACTGGCACAGCATCAACTTCCCACAATGGAAGAGCAAGCCAGAATTCTCTCATCTGTACTCGCATTCCTGGCCAGCACATAGAGAAGTGACTTACTTGTTCCAATGACTTTTAGAATTCTTGTAGAGTGCTGGAAACATGATAGGGAGGATTTTGGCAGCATTGTCACTGATCAAACTCATGATGTATTCATTATTCCAGTAGTACAATGCCCTCTCTGCAACCTGTATAAATAGAAGACAAGAGATTTCTTGTAAAGAATAAGTCTGGATTTTCATTGTCACATGCTAAAAACTGTATATATTCACCCAATCAAATATCTAATCTGTTAGTGAAAGTGTGGGGAATTTGTGGCTCTTGAGATGCTATATGACTCCAACACCCATCAGCCTTACACAAAATGGCTTCTGCTTAGAGACTGTGGGTGTTGTAGTTCAGCAAACAGTATATGGAGGACCATTAGTTCACCAGCCATTACCAATGCACAATCTAAGCATTAAAATAAATTCTGAAAGCACAAGATTCTCCCCCTTGTAGTAAGACTGTATGCCTCACTCCCATCTCTTGCAATAAAGGAACTACTCTCCAATTTTTGTGAAAGAAAATAACACACACCGTTGCAGTTTTTCATACAAAATTAATACTTTTTCTAATATAGATATCAATCTATTAAATCACTAAAGGTCAAATATGAAGCAGCTCCAGAAATTCTGACTCCTCCACTAAGATGTCTCAAAGTGAGGAGGAAGAGGAATACATTAAATTGATGATTTGCAAATCTAATACTTATTTCCAGTTACTGCCAACCCCAACAAGGCTTACCTCAGCCCTTGCCTCATCCTAAAGCATAACGTAATGTTAGAAATGAATTTCTTATTGATCAAGAACATTGTCATAATTGATCAAGAGCATTGCCATCACTGCATCATTATTATTTTAGTCTTCCTCACTTCACCTTTCATTAGAGCTCCGCCCTTTTTAATGTGCACTTTAATGAAAGAGTTGTAGGGTTTCCAGCCAAAGCCAAATAGGAAAACTGGTTAAATTTCTGGCAATGAACCATCCTAGCAAACTACAATTTGCACTACAAAAGGAAATGTGGACATAATGGTGGGAAAGAGGGCAACATAGCATTCATTCTTGACCTGACAAGTCATGATTTATTGAACTGAAATATTGTCACAGAACTTGGACATTATGTTGGATTATGAATTCCATAACTACAACTGCCTAACTACAACTTTTCACAGCCACAACTGACTCATTTTCCAAATGAATATCCTTGGAAATCTCAGAATTTCCCTCTGAATGTCAACTGAATACTAAATTGTTGCCTCATCTTGAGTTGTGAACCTACCTGGAAGTGTGGACTGGAGACACACTTGGCCAGCTGCCTGAATAGGGGCTCCATAACCTTCACAAACTCAGAAGGCTCAATGACATCCAGTATTTCTTCCAACTCATTCAGGAACATAACCTCCTTGGGACTATGTGTTTTCGGCCAAAACTTTAGCAAGCCCATAATTACCTACAACATAAAGAAAGCAGATCGAAAGTATTAGAGATAACAGCAACCACCTCTATTGGTGAATTTGTCTACAGTCTTTTAAATCTGCCAGTATGTATCTTGAGGAATAATGTATGCGGAAGATATACTTGCAGAATATCTCACATACATATGTACAGGAGAGGCCTTTTCTGAAACAGGAAGTGAACAAGAAATGACTTCTGCTTGCTTCCTGTTCTTAAAAAAGACCTCTCCTGGATCTAAAAAGGCCCAGGGGGCCTCCCTATTTAGGACTCCCCCTCCACCGTTTTCTTCCACAGTTGTATATCCTTGCTATACTGCATCATTATTATTTTAGTCCCCCTTTTCTTCTGCTACTTTCTACACATTCCACCCACTTTCCCCCACTCAACTAGTTTTAAGGAGCCATGGCAATGTAAAAAAAATAGAATAAAATACACAATCAGAAAAAAAGGCAAAAACTGTGATGTTACTCTGCATAATTAATGCACACATCCACTTTCTTGGGTAAAATATGTTTTCAGAGCAGAAATTATGACCTGCCCTAATTATATATTGTACTGGTAAGTGTGTTCAGACAGCAACACCAAACCAGGTTGTTGCACAAGATTGAGCAGGTGGTCGCTTCTGGCTCTCCCCACTTCTTCCCTTCACCATTTTCTTTAGACTATGGTTTAAGATCAAAAAATAAATATTGTTTCATTTCATCTAATGGGGAAAACTCTGATTTGTGCTTTCTTGCAAACCACTATTTACTTGTTAAAATCACTGAAGCTACTAACTGCTTTGCACTAAGGCAACAGAAATGAGAGGGAAAAGTACCCAAGCCTGAAATAAATTTGCTCCTTCTTATAATTCCAGGCCATAATGTGATGCTGCATGTCAATGCCTCTTGTGCCTTTCACTGGAATGCAGAAAAAGAACTTGGAAAAGTTATTTTCTAGGACACCCCAAGATTCCTCCAGCCAGTGTGGCTACTTGCCACATTGGCTAGGGGCTTTTGGGAGTGGTGGTCCAATAACTAAATCCAACTGTTAGTTGCAACTACAGCACACACCCCAAAGCAATACAAACGTGGTAAATATATAATTCCATTGGCTTAATACATTTACTTCAACTGGAACTAACAGCCCAATTTAGCTCCATCAAGAGCATTTTTTCCAAGGTCTGTTAAGGTGTGATCTACAATATGTACTGCCACAGAGTAATGAACGAAGTGTCTCATGAAAACATAGTAATTTCACTGAGAAAGCAAGAAACATACACTTTAACTGATTTAACCAGTATATTAATCAACTACTGTACAATATTAAACTATGGAGCACACTTTTAATCAGCAAAAAGCCTGAAATTTGATATATATATTATTATTTTAAAGATTCGTTTGGTTCAGATGTCTGACTGTTAGCAAATGGTTTAAAGAAAGAATCTTTCAAACAATACTCACTGTACTGTTTTTTTTTCCCTCTAGCTTTTGTCAGATACCTCAAAAAGTCAGCTTATATTACCATTCTGGAAACAGATATAAATTTTACAAACAGATTGCCTAAACAATCTTAATCTGAGATATAGATAATTCTCTAAGCATTCTGCTACTACTTTGCATCCTCAGCATTTTTTCTGTATGTTTACTGTGGTACCATCACTCCACATTGTTTGGATGAAAGAATTGCTCTCATTTTTAAGTCTGATTTTGACATTAATATTGCCATAAAATATTTTCCCTTAAACAAACCTACTTAATAATGCAAATCCTACAATACATTTAGCATAAGCACCTTGAACAAAGGAATTTTTAGGCACACATACTCCTTCAAAAACCCATTTTCAGTCACTTGCTAACACTGGCCTGTTACTGCCAAAATAAAGCTGCTTCGGGACTCTTTGGAGGTATGCTATTTAAATGATGCATAGGTCCTAAGAGTCCAGAGGTCGTGCCAAAGCCACACTCCATTCCTAAGCACTGGAGTGCAGCTTTGGTGCACCTTCCAGATTCTTAGGATGCATGCATCATTTAAATAGCATACCTCCAAAGAGACCCGAAGCAGCTTTATTTTGGCAGTCTGTAACAGGCCACTGTTATTCCAGTTTGGTTTTCACAAAGGCTGAATAACACACATATCTGAAGACAGTCTGCTGCATTAACTGAAGCATCTTTTTATCTTGACTTCTATGCTGTCTTCAGATCAGTCAGAAACACTCTGCGTTGTGCCAGCCCTGACTGTCAGGTCACAAGTGTGAAGTTCAAACCAAAGGCCAGAATCTATTGGGAAACTTCCACTAATTGGAACTGCTCCCATCACAGGAAACAAGAAAGGGAGATCTCCTCTCTCTACTGAACCCAGTCATCCCCTAAACTCTCTCTGAAGGACAGGGAGACCCCCCCCCCAAGTTGGTTTCCAGGCATGCTAAGGACTGCAGGGAGGAGGGGAGAAGAAGAAAGTTCTGCAATGTCAGACCCTGTAATCAGCAATGTGAAGCCTTTGGGTTGGCCAGATCTCAATGAATCGTGAGAGCCTCGCCTTCTGCTTTGGTCTGGCCGTGATGTTTTCCTTTGGAAGGGGAACATTAAAATCCCACCTGCTCCTTGACACCTGTATGCTTACACTGTAGGATTCAGTCCAGAAATGCTTTATTGATAGTTGCAGACTACAGAGGCTTTATGATATCACAGGCACTGCGCCTGTCTCTGTCCTTCAGCAACTCAAGACAAACAGTCCCTCTGGCAGCCATTCTCTTGACGTCCTACAATCCTTGGGCACTTAAATCCATCTTTATCACATAGTTGATTGCTTTCCCCCTTACAGAGGTTGGGAAATTCCTGCTCTGCAAAAAGTCCCTTTGTCTGTAGCCTGAAAAGAGGGGACAGAAGACAGGCTACTACTGTTCTCTCCTGGCATCCTGAGAATGCTGGGTCTGCCACATTGGCTGATATATCCACTTGTCAGCCAGGAGTAGTTTCTGGCTCGACAGTCACCAGGTGGGTTGCTGGACATGACCTCATCTCACCTGGCCAGTAAAACCAAGCTGACTGCCTCTATTGGCTTCTCTCTGCTCAGTCATCTGGCCAGTTTTAAAAAGGCTACTTGTTGCTGGCCAGCTACTGTTGATTAGCCTGCTCAGACAGGCAGCCAGGTGAGCTACCTCCTGATTTCTCCAGCTTGGCTGGTCCAAATGGTTCCATCTCACCCATCTCACCGGGCCAGAAGGCTTGCCATCCTTCCAGACTCCATGATCAAGGTCTATCCTGGTGAATCCCTTAGACTTGTTATACTAGCCAGGCCAACAGTACATCCTGCCTTCCGCTCTTCAGACACCAGCTCAAACCATCAACTCAGGTTTAATTCTGGATGGAGCCATCTCTGGCCCCACACAGGGACATAGCCAGGATTTTGGGAAGGGGGGGGGGGTCCAGACTAAGTGCCACCATTTTGAGAGGCTAAGAGCCCCCCCAGACACAAAAAGGGGGTTGAGCGTTTACATTAGAATGGCACCACTTGAACTTCCGTTATGGCTCCGTGCTGCTATGGAATCTTGGGATTTGTAGTTTTGAGAAGCTGTTTGGCCTTCTCTGTCAGGTGCCACAACAAACTACAAGTCCCAGCATTCCACAATATGGTGCCAAGGGCAGCTAAAGTGGCATCAAACTGGATTATTTTTTTCAGTGCAGATGCAAACTGAGTCCTTCCTCTGAAGGCGTTTACATCAGATAAATTCAGCTCGATAAAGCAAAGCGCAGCTGTTCAAGCAATGAGTGGCAGCCACTCTGTTCATGCTCAGAGACCCTCTGCTCATGCTTTGAGACACTGCATTCCAACTTCTGAGCTGAGCTAAGAACCCAGGCTGCATCCACACAACATTTCATTCCCACTTCCAAGAGGGATTTTTAATTCCAACACACACACACACACACTCTACATACACACATGCACACAATTTTTTAATTCCAAGACTCATCTATCTATCTATCTATCTATCTATCTGTCTGTCATAATTTTAAATTCCAAGACATTATACCTTCCTTTCTTTTTATAAAAAACAAACCCCTTTAAGAGAATCCTATTTTGAGAGAAAGGCAGGGTATAAAATCAATAAATACAAAATTATTGTGCAATAGTCCATCAGTGCATGGCTTGCATTATAAGACTTTCTAACTTTAAAATGTTATACATTTAAAAACAATTAAAATCACAGTAGGCTCAGAGTGCTACAGAATCATGGAATCATAGTTAGAAGAGACCCCTAGAAGGACCATCCAGTCCAACCCCATTCTGCCATGCAGGAACTCCCAGTCAAAGCATCCTCAACAAATTATATAATGGAGGTGTCCATCTACATTGTAGAAAGATATACTATAGATTAATGCTATGGAAAATCACCACCTTGAGTCTGTATATTGGGAGAAAGGCAGGATTTAAGAAAATAACAACAACAACAACAACATCTGGGTATTGTAGTTTTGTGAGATATTTAGCATTCTTTGTCAGAGAGCTCTGGTGCCACAACATACTACAAATCCCAGGATTTTCCATAGCATTAAAGTGGTGTTGAACTGGATTATTTCTGCAGTGTGCACCTTATTAGACTGCAGTTCCCAGCAGTCTGTGGTGCTGCTGGATGATGGGGCCTGCAGTCTAGCATTGCCTGGAGCAGAGCCATAGGACTCCAGAGCCCCAATTCATCCTCTGGCAGAATTTTGGGGAAACTCCTTTAAAAAGACAAAAATAAGGAAAATAAAAACTCCTTGCAAAGTAAAACCCAGAGGTCTTCCAATGGACTTTGCTTCCAAGGCAGGAGGGCAGAGAGGCCAAGATCTTTAGATTGAGTCCTTAGGTTAATTAATTAATCCTAGAATCCTAGAGTTGGAAGAGACCCCAAGAAGGGCCCTGATCCAGTCCAACCCCATTCTGCCATGCAGGAACTCTCCATCAAAGCATCCCCATTGATATGCTGAAAAGGGGCCAACTAAGTGTATTTTATTTTATTTTTCTTTTAAAAATGAGAAAAAAACAAGGCTGGAAGGAGCAGAAAAGGGCCAAGCCTTGATATCTGGACCCCAGAACATGCTAACTCCCAGAATTCCATAGCCAAGAGCCACAAAAGAGTTAAATCGCTGCCAAACCTGGTTATTTCTTGAGTGTGGATGCAGCCTGATGCAGCTTCCTATCCCTCCCTCGCTCCCTCTCCTCCAGGGCTTTTTGGCCCCTCCCCTCAGGCCCCGCAACAGAAGTTTAGGGGCGGCACTTGGGCTCCTCCTGGCTTTGCCAGGGCCGGGAGGAGAGCCTCCTCACCCTCCCATTCTTCCACCCTCCCTCCCTCCCTCCCCCCCTTTCTCTCAGCCTCCCTGCTCCCAGTGAATTTTTCCCTCTAGTCCTCTGTGCTTTTGATGGAGGGGACGGAGGAGTTTTAAAGTGCCTTGATTCACCTCCTCCCTCCCTGGAAGATACTTTTATTTTGGCAAAAGCACAAGGGAGGAGGGGGGGAGGAGGAGGAGGAGGAGTGGAAGCCAGACTGACTCCTATGGAAACGAAAGGGAAAGAGCTTGGTTTGTCTTTCCCCCTTCCCCTCTCGGAGCTCCGTGGTTTTAATGGAGAGGAGGAGGGGGGGGGAGGAAGGAGCTTGAATGCCCCCAGGCCTGAAGGGAGGGGACCAGACCCCCCAAACCCCCCCCCAGCTACGTCCTTGCCCCACATTTCTGTACTACATACAGCTGAACAATAAGCATTTTACAATGCATCCAGAATTACAAGCATTTTACAATGCATCCAGAATTACAAAAGCACAAAAGGAATACTTACCGGTTCAGTCAGACTGCTGTCTTTCTCCAAGAACTGCACGACACAATATGCCAACTGTAAGAGGGTAAAGTACAGTCAAGGATTTTAGGGACTATGAAAATAACCCAGGCAGACAAGCAGCCTGTGTATGGCATTTAAGCATTTATAATAAGTCTTTTGTTACAATAATATTACAAATGGCAACTAGCTGTATCTGAACTCACAATCCTATGTACATTTACTTGGCAATGAATTCTATCACAGGGTTCATCTCTGTGTAAATAAGCACAAGATCACACTCTGCACACACAGAAATCCATATATGAGTATAAAATATTTTTCTTTTTACAAAGCATGTTGGATAGCATGCTTGACACTGCACAAAGAGAAATCCAATGCCTTTCTTCTGCCATGATCCACAACCCCCTCAAAACCCACCTGCCTCATGCTGTCCTGCCTAAAGAAGCCATTTAATGGGAAATTCAGCATGATGGAGGAACATATGACCATGTCCCTGTAGCCAAACACACAATGGTACAGGCATCTCCCAGGACCTTTCAAGGATCTTCCATAGATCCTGGAGGATGATATCGACATTGTGTGTATGGCTACAAGGACAGAGCCAAACCTCCTGATCTCCATTAAATGGCCACTGTTGGGTGGTCTCAGGATGAAGGAGGAGAGAGGGGGCATAGTTGAGCCTAATAGAACTTTACATCCCATCTCCTGATGCAGACTACCACCCATCTTATCAGGTCAACCTGCAAAAATGCATTTATTATGGAAAAATGCATATTTTGATAATGTAAAGTCAAATATTTGTGCAAACTTTTTAAAAAATGCAAACTGGTTCAGAAACAGGACAAATTGAATTAAGAATTGGAAAAGTAAGAATCTGAGCAGAATGGCTATTACAAATGTGGCTGTACAGATTCTGCAGTTTCAAAAAACAGTTGTAAAACTGTTGCAGGATTAAATAGGCAGCAAGTGAGGGGCAAATGCCCTCATATCTTCTTTGTAGGCCTCACAGAGGGATATGCCTGGCACCTGTGTCAACACAATATGGAACTAAGCAGGACTGTGGTTTGATCCAGTAGGACTCCTTTTATTTTTCTGATGTGCCCTCATTAGTTTTGTTGAGAACAGCTAATAGGTTAACAGAAAGATAAAGGCAGAGCTTGGAAAAAATAATTTCTGGACAAGTGGCCATTTTGGCTAGGATAAAAGCAAGAGAAGAGACAGACAAATGTCTTTCATTGAGGGGCTACACATAGATTGTTAACAGAATTAACTTTTTACCTGGGGGTGGTAGACGCTCAGAGATTTCACTTTGTGTAATGGTAGCAAGACCCGGATAAGAAACATTTTGTGTTCTTCCTTCAAGGGCAAAGCAAATCCATTGATTATACTGAGGAAAACAGAGAGAATCATCAACATCCAGAACTCACATGCACACAAGTGTGCATGTACACAATGCTGTTCTCAAACCCCACCTTGCTGTTGCCACATCATCAGGATATCCTGCAGGAAACATCTGTAAAGCTCATGGGGGCTCACTTAAATAGTTCATAGCATGCTTTCTTGGGAATAACTCCTAGCAGTATTTAAAAAATGGAAACTACATTTAATTGTTTGGGGAATAGCCACCTATCCCTGCCAAGAAGCTTCCAGCAGAATGGAAAGAGAAAGAAATACCCTTACCTCCCTAAAATTTCTAGCAGCTCTGCAATCCCATTGTGGTGCTCAGTTTCATAGATGAATCTAAAACAGAGAAGAGTTAGTGTCAAATACCAAAATTCAGCAACCATGAAACTAATCTCCCAAAGACAAGGGCTACTAATTCAAAACTCTGAAAGTTTCCTTTTTATAATACAAGTCCCAGAATCCCTCAGATAGAATGACCACTGGTCATCATGTCTGGGAGATTAGATCCAAAATGGGAACTATTTTGTAGTCCAAAAAAGAACATTTCCAAACTTCAGCTGATATGTATTCTATACATACTACATGTTCACATTTTGTTCCAGGAAAACCCAAGACACACACACACACAAATAATATTTCTGAGCATGAAATACTGAACCCAAGAGAAGGCTGTAAGGCTGGGTGTGAACAGGGGCCATAAACAGAACTATTGGGGGTAAGGGAATTGCATTGGACCTCAATACACTGCAGCTTAACAACTGGAAGAACTGCCTCTAATTCTTCTATTCAATACTGCTTACCTACAGCTAAGATTTGTCCAGGAAACATGAGAATATATGGTTGCTAAATTGATGCCTTACAAATGTTGCTTTTTCCCCATTTACTTCCAAAATTTACCCCTGCAAGTTGTTTTCACTCTGCTCATATCAGTGATTTCTCAAGAAAAGGACAAGAATCTAAGGAAAAAGACAACTATTTTCCCAATCTCAACTCCACTGAAAAGTGATGAGCAGGGAAATGATGTAAATTCATAGGGTTTGTTTGTTGTTGTTGTTGTAGTTTTGTAGGGAAATATTAAGATTACTCTACAGTAAGAGGTGAGGCCACCAACTGTCTAGCTGAAGATTCTATATCCAAGTTTATTCTGCAAAATACACAATAAAGAAACTAAAGAAGCAAAGTGACTCCACTACAGACTGAATTTTGTTGATTTTTTGTAAATGCCACACACTTTAAGATCACATCTGACAATTCTGCTAAATCAAGAGTGGCATGTGAAGTCTGGTATTTTTTTGAGGCCACTGTCACTTTGCCAAAAAAAGTGGCACTGATAAAATTCAGCAACACAAACACACACACACACACACACACACAGCCCTTATTGCATTCTTTTCTGTTGTGGAAAGAGATACTCTGGGCAACACGAACTGCCATGCTATAGTACGGAAAGGCACTCTGTATCCTCAGGCAACAGAGAGCTGTCAAATTTGTTCTTAAATCTTTGCGACAACTACAGCAGCTCTAACAACCTCAGTGGCAATGATTTGGCTATCAGTGCAGTGCGAGGGATCCAATTTACCTCTCTATCTCCAGGAAGCTGCCCACCCCTACCCAAGGTCATTCATCTGAAGACATCTAATGTAGGGAGTTAAAGGGCTAAACAGGACTCAGAATAAATCTAATCTAACCCTGTAAATCAGGACAAAATTCTCCATAAGCAAATGCTACAGAAATATGAAAAATTATCAGCCAACCAATAGTTACCTGTAAAATATATTGTTGATTTGCCGTCGTATATATGCTCGGAGGCCCAAGAACTTCCCATAAATCCTATGCAAAATGGTTTTCAGAAAGTCCCGTTCTCTGGGATCTTCACTGTCAAACAGGTCCAGCAGCTGTGGAAGAATGATTTAATCATCCCCTGCACCATGAGCACCAACACACAAAGAATAAAACACAGATAGCTGTGCTTTTCACACTTCATTCTGCATCTCATCTCTAAACTACATAGAATCATAGAGTTGGAAGAGACCACAAGAGCCATCCTATCCAACCCCCTGCCATGCAGGAAACCACAATCAAAGCATACCCGACAGATATCCATCCAGCCTCTGTTTAAAGACCTCCAAGGAAGGAGACTCCACTACACTCCGAGGGAGTGTGTTCCACTTTTGAACAGCCCTTACTGTCAGGAAATTCCTCCTAATGTTGAGGTGGAATCTCTTTTCCTGGAGTTTGCATCCATTGCTCCAGGTTCTGTTCTCTGGAGCAGCAGAAAACAAGCTTGTTCCCTCCTCAATGTGACATCCCTTCAAATATTTAAACAGTGCTATCGCATCACCTCTTAACCTTCTCTTCTCCAGGCTAAACATCTCCAGCTCCCTGAGACTTTCCTCATAGGGAATATTTTTCAGACCCTTCACCATTTTAGTCACCCTCCTATGGACACACTCCAGTTTCTCAACATCCTTTTTAAATTGTGGTGCCCAGAAATGGACACAATATTCCAGGTGGGATCTGACCAGAGCAGAACAGAGCGGCACTATTACTTCCCTTGACCTAGACACTATACTTCTATTGATGCAGCCTAAAATCGCATTGGCCTTGTTAGCTGCTGCATCACACTGTTGACTCAAGTTCAATTTGTGGTCTACTTGGACTCCTAGATCCCTTTCACATGTAGTCTCGTTCAGCCAGGTGTCACTCATCCTATATCTGTGCATTTCATTTTCCCGCCTAACCTTACATTTCTCTGTGTTAAAATTCATTTTGTTAGCTTTGGCCCAGCTTTTTAATCTATTAAGGTCATTTTGAATTTTGATCCTGTCCTCTGCGGTATTAGCTACTCCTCCTAATTTGGTGTCATCTGCAAATTTGATAAGTATGCCTCCAATTCTGTCATCCAAGTCATTGATAAAGTTGTTGAATAGCACAGGGCCCAGAACAGAGCGCTGTGGGACCCCACTGGTCACTTTTCTCCGGGATGAAAAGGAGCCATTGTTGAGCACCCTTTGGGTTCGGCCAGTCAACCAGTTACAAATCCATGTAACAGCTACGTTGTCTATCCCATATTTCATTAGCTTGTTTGCAAGAATGTCATGGGAAACCTTGTCAAAAGCCTTATTGAAATCAAGATATACTATATCCACAGCATTCCCTTCATCTACCAAGCTAGTAATTTTATCAAAAAAAGAGATTAGATTTTTCTGGCATGACTTGTTTCTCTGAAACTCATGTTGACTTTTTGTGGGTCTTCTCTAATTAGAACCACGAATTAGATTTAGACCAGATGATGTTCTGAAGCAACTTTACACTAGAGGCACTGATCAAACCAAAAACACCTATTGTAACCCATACGCAGCAATATTTTGTCTCTTACATCTGACTTACATTCATCAGCATCTCAGACAACATTTGTTTTTTAAAATATATTCTTCATAGAACTACACATTCATATGACAAGTTACACAACTCACTGTCACTTCCTGTAAAGAAACCATATTAAATCTAGAATTTATCAAAGATATAAAATCCAATCATAAAACATGGTAAATGTAATGCTTATGTATAATCCAGTGAAAATGAAGAAAGTGGTAAAAAAAGCCAAGAAGATGTGATGCACATGAACCTTTGGAGAACCAATATTGCTAAAATGAATATATAATCAGTTAACCACCAAAGACACAATCAGATGTGTATGCTTCCTTGAGATAATTGTTTTTCACCCCTCCAACTCTTCCAGCTTCTCTAGAGACCTTTCAGACTACTTTTCTACATTCACTCATCAAGACTATCTCTACTTTCAACTCAGGTGCAAAGTGAAGTGGGACTAAAAGCAAACTTTTACGAGTATCCTTTATGGACTACAACTTCCAGAACTCTCCAGGACATGGGAAAAGGTCATGCTGGCTGGTGATTCTGGGAGTTTTAGTCAAAACAGGAAGCTGTTCAGAGCTGTCTAAAAACACAGTGGAAAGAAACTGTAAAACTACTTACTGACAGTACAAACTTCTGGTCAATATATTTCTTGGCTATGTTTGGTTGGAAGTCTGGTGATTCCAGGAACCTCAAAAAGAATTCATATACCAGCTAAGAAGATTGTGGAGACAAAGAGAAAGAGAAGGATTATTTACAAGCCGATCGTAAGGTATTTCTAGCCTATTCTTTCCTGCTTCGACATCAGTTCCTAACTATTTCTAAGGCCAATGTGTTTCAACAAACAGAAAGTGAAAAAAGTGAGATATAACAGGTAATTAAATTACCAATATAATTAAAATAACATAAAATATATCCATTATAAAAGCAAGAAATAAATCATACAGCATACTATTAAAACCTCTTTCTTTATCAACAGTGCCCCAAAGCCTGTCAGAATAAAATGCTTTTCACCTGTCAATGGAAGGATAACAAGCTGAGAGCCAGTATGAGCAGCCCTAGGAAAGGAGTTGGGAGTTAACACTGGATTCAGATATTGATAGATTTTTAATGGATCAAACACACATTTAACTAGATGAACATGCTGGGCATCTGAAAAACATCTGGAAGTGAAAAGGCCTGCCTCAAGGATGGGAAGTTTATATAATGAGTAGCTTACATCATAAATTTGAAAATAGTTCCTGGAAAGCCAAAAGGAATAGTTTTTATAACTATACAACTTTAGAGTGACAGGTCTTCAAAATATAAAGGAGGTGATGAAATGGGAGACAAGACAGAATGAGGATAAGATCATCACTATTGTGTGAAAAAAAATTAAGGGAAAAAAGGATATACTGTATGTAGTATCAGAGAGATACAACGCATTGGAAAGACAAACTGAAAAGATATCTCCAGAGAAAGTTTTTATACTTTTCTCAGCCAGTGAGGGAACAGATATATCACAAGAACTTTGTGAAAGAAAACAGTGGAAATGTAGACAATTAATCTCAGTAAGGGCCTAATTCAGTGATTAAAGGCCTACATTATCACTGTGGTTGGAGCAGTAATTACATGCCAACACAAACTGACTGAAAGTCCCACCCAATGCATTTTTATTGCAAAGTACACATTTGGAGAGATTGGCTTCCTAGCAACTAAGCACCGGTCAAGTGGGGTGCCTCAGAGTAAGTCATCTCCAAGAGTTGGGAAAGTTACTTTCTGGGAGCCCAGAATCCCCAGCCAGAATAGCCAATAGCTATTTTGGAACTTCTATCCCAAAAAGTCACTTTCTCAACTTCTGGTGATCCTCAGAAAGTGTTCCTAGCCTTGTTCACTTAGCTTTACAGGAAATCTAAAAAAAAAAGTCAGTAAAATATACTATATGAAATTTATACTTAGAAAGATCAGTGTGTACTGATCTTTTCGATTGGCTGTGATTTTTTTCTCTTTCACATGTAGACAGTTCATTTATTTATCTTTATCTCAAATGAGCTCACAATAATCTACATTTTTTTCTTTCCACATTAATCCTCATAAAACCCTGTGTAGCAGATGGGCTAAGAAAGATCACCCAGTGGGTTTCACCACTAAATGATGATTTGAACCCAAATTTCCTTACTCCTAAGCCAATATTCTTATCACTGCCCCACACTAGCAAAACCGGACATTGCTTGCTCTCAACTCCTAAAAAAGAGACTAGTTGGGACCAGATCTAATGAAGTCGTATGATGCGGCAACTTAGTAAAGCAAAGGAAAAAGCTCCAGTCTGTACCTGAATGGGTGAGAGCCTGAGAATCTGATCTACACTGCCTTGAGCATCAGCACTGGAGGAAAAGTGGCATATAAATGCAATAAAATTAATTTTAATTTGTTACCTGGAGGTGTGGCCAAGCAGCTTCTAGTGTAGGTTCATCTTCCTCAGGATCAAATTCTGCTCCCGTTGGGTTGGATGATGGGGGAAGTGTCCGGAAGAGATTCACTGAAAACTGACAGATGCAATATTCTTGAGAGGTTTTGTTAGCTTGCTTTCATGGCTTGATCTAGTTCTTCCTTATTAAAAGACCACTAACATACTTTAAGTTTTCTCACAAATTCCTCCAACCCACCAACCACTGGAAAGCCAAAAAGTAACAAACATCCAGCAAAACCCTAATATAAAACCTTAATAGATCTGACAAAATCTAGATTTCTATAGGCTATAATGAGATTTGGAAAGCTTTCTGATACTGAATAGGATCATTGGTTTACCTACCACTGTCTGGCAGTGGCTCTCTCCAGGATTTCAGGCAAGATTCTTTCTTATCCCTACCTGGAGATACCAGGGATTGAACCTTGAACCATCTGCATGCAAAGCAAGTGCTCTGCCACTGAGCTACAGCAATGACAAACATCCTCCATCCATTCTATATTCTATGCACAGTTTTATACCCACCTCTCAAGCTATTACCTGTCACTTTCAGCCTGTCAGCAAGTGATGAACGCTGTCACTCCGGCTGACATTTACCCAAGATGCTGACTCTCTCCAGCTACCCAATTACATTCCAACCCCCAACTGAGTTACTTCTAAGGGAGGCTCTGAATGCACATTTCTCCTGATTCACTGCTTCTGAGAAGTGCTGCCTGGAGCCACACCTGGAAAAACAGGTCAGTCTTACCATGATAACAGCTTCAGGGTAAATGGCCTCTGTGACAACATCCCGATTATGTGTGATGTACTCCACCATTTCATTGAGACCTGCTCGCTTCACTTCTTTGAACTTCAAGTCACTGAGTGGGTCTGTGACAAAGTCAAAGAGGACGCAGCATTGTCGCAACTTCTGAATGAAGAGCTCTTCCCGTTCGTGAGGAGGCGCATCTGACAGAAGAGGACAAAAGGCAAAAGAGGGGTCATCTTTCTTGTTCCAAAAAGCTCTTACCATCATCCTCATACTTCCTTTTCCCAATACTGGACTGAAAGCATCTTACAAAGATCAAAACAAGTACAATTAAAAACATTTAGAAACTCAGTAAGTAAAAATGCTTAAAAAGATACTGTTACAAAACAATTAAAGAATAGAATCAAATAAAACCTTTAAATTAAATCTACTAAAAGACAATACATAAAAATCAGCAGAACAGCACACCATTCAAACACTTTGCAGTTCTTTCCATTCCTTAAAGGACTGTGGGAAAATTTTCACTTGCTAACAGAAACACAACAAAGTAACTGCAAGTTTTGAAGTCAACAATACTGGACTAGATAGGCTGATGATCTGGCCTATGTTCCTATGATAACAAAGCAGCTGTTCTGATGTTGCTGTCCATCACATTTTTTACTTATGCAGTATGCAAAGGGATCTTGTAGCACCTTTGAGACTAACTGAAAGAAAAAAAGTTGGTAGCATGAGCTTTTGTAGACTTAAGTTTACTTTCTCAGATGAATGTTTTGAATGAAGAATCCAGACTCAGACCTACATAAGCCATTTGTCTATGAGAATGTCAATTCAACTTCAAAACCTTGTGGGTATGAAGATGACATGCTCTCAGATCTTTAGGGAAGGCCCTTCTCTTGTTGTAATCCACTTTGATTCCTCTGAGAAAAAGCAGAATATAAATAAATCATATTATTATTATTTTTCACATTTATTTGTTGGGAGTACAATAAGAGCTTTCTTGAGGGCTGCTCCAGGGCTTTGGCTTTTCCTTCCTAGTTACTTTCTGGACTATAGCTCCCAGAATCCCCCAGCTAACATGGGTAGTGGTCCTGCTGGCTGTAGAGTCTGGGAGCTGTAATCCAAAAATATTTACCCCCGCCCCGCCCCGCTGTTGTCACTCTAAATAGCAGAGTCAGTTTTACAAACAGGATTTTTCTCCAGAATATCAGGTAGGATGCAATCCTGGTTGAAGATGTCAGGTATGAACCTATGACCTCTGCATTCAAAGCATGAGCTTTACATCTGACCTACAGTCCTTATATCACTTGCTCTTCTTGCTACTTTCTCCTTGCAGGGCAATATAGTCCCTTCTGCTTTGCAAAACCTCAGCTGAGAGCTAGATTCTGCTCTGGAAAACCTCAGCTGAGAGCTGGTGTTTCAAGTAAAGAGAATGAACTGTGAATCAAGGCATTCCTAGTTCATTTCATTCATGAACCACTGGGGAATACCAGAGGCCAGCTATTCACTCTAAAGATGTGACCCTCCATATTCTTAAATATGGGAGTATAACTTTTACTAGCCTACCTTATGAGGCCGTTATTGCAAATTGTTGTTGTGTGCCTTCAAATCGTTTCAGACTTATGGTTACCCAAAGGCAAAGCAATCATGGGGTTTTCTTGAACAGACTTGGGGGGGGTCGCCTTTGCCTCCATCTCAGGCTGAGAGAGTGTGACTTGCCCAAGGCCACACAGTGGGGCTTCCATGGCTGAGCAGGGATTCAAACTCTGGTCTCCCAGTGTCCTGGTTCAACACTCAGACCACTACACTACACTGGGTCTCGTGCAAATACAAATATAAAATATGTGTAGTAGTACTTTGACAATAACAAAAAACGTAAAGAATTATGGATATAATAAAAATAATCTATCAGAAGCATACTGCTCATCAACAGAATTGTCTTGTTGGATCAGACCAAAGGTCTATTATCAATGTGGTAAGCCTTTGGCTCACCATGTTTTACATTTGGATTGATTACTTTAATATGCATTTGTCTTATTTGCACTTGAGCAAATAATAATAATAATAATAATAATAATAATAATAAATAAAACTTTTATTTGTATACCGCTTTTCCTCCTGATCAAAGCGGTTCACACTGTGCAAGCTATGTGACACATGTCACAATACAAAGCAATACAATATAACAACAATTACATCAACAGTTACATCAACAATTTCACACAATTCAATAAAAGTCTAAAACCATCTACAGAACAATTAAAAACTATCAGTTGTGGTTGGACATCCTGATCTTAATTAGGGTTACTATCTTTAAAGAGAATCAGGAGGGTATGCTATCTGAAAAAGATAAGTTTTCAATGCCTTCTTAAAGGCTTCCAATGTGGAACAGAGTCGGATCTTTTCTGGAAGTGCATTCCAAAGGGCAGGGGCTGTCGCCATATAGGCTCTCTGATGAGTTGTTGCTAATTTTACCCTGGGGTATTCAAGTAGGTATTTCCCCATTGTTCTGAGGGTGCAGGGCGGATTATGTAGGGAGAGGCGCTCCCTCAAGTAACTTGAGCCCAAGCCATGTAGGGCTTTATAGGTAACGACCAACACTTTGTATTGCACCCGGAAGCTAATAGGCAGCCAGTGGAGAGATTATAATATAGGTGTTATATGGTCTGATCTTGAAGTACCAGTGACCAATCTGGCTGCAGCGTTCTGGACTAGCTGAAGCTTCCGAACCTTGTACAAAGGTAGCCCTATGTAGAGCGCATTACAGAAATCCAAGCGAGAGGTTACCAGTGCATGTACTACAGTTTCAAGGTCCTTTCGGTCCAGACAGGGACACAGTTGGTGTATCAGCCGAAAGTAGTACCAAGCACTCTTGGCCATCACATCTACTTGAGATGATAACTGTAGAGATGAGTCCAGGAGTACTCCCAAACTGTAAACTTTATCCTTTAGGGGAAGCATAACCTCGTCAAGGATAGGGTGGCAAATTTCCCTATCTGGACTTTGGGTGCCTATCACGAGTACCTCTGTTTTCTCTGGATTCAGCTTGAGTTTGTTTTCCCTCATCCAGCCCATTACTGACTCCAGGCAGGCATCCAGAGGGGAGGTGCCATCCTTAGTTACTGTATCAGTCGGAGACACAGAGAGATAGAGATTATTATTATACTGCTACTGCCTGCCCTCTAGCTTTTAACGTCCACAACTCCTTAACATTGGCAATACTGGATGAAGGTAATTCGAGCTATAGACGAAAATATTTGGATAGCCAGACAGATTTCTCACCTCTAGTCTGTCACACTTTATCCAGTTTAAAAAGAATCTAGCACAGTGGTTCCCAACCTTCCTAATGCCGCGACCCTTTAATACAGTTCCTCATGTTGTGGTGATCCAAACTCATGAAATTATTTTTGTTGCTACTTCATAACTGTAATTAAATAGGTGTTTTCCAATGGTCTTTGGCGACCCCCATGAAAGGGTCATTGGACCCCCAAAGGGGTCCTGACCCACAGGCTGGGAACCACTGATCTAGCAGGAAGGCTCTGCAAGCCAGGTTCTGTCACCTCCATTGGATGGATTAGGTCCAAGAACCAGACATCCTCACATTCCTGCTTTATCTAGTTCAAGATTTTTTTCAACAGCAACCAGAAAAACAGCCTTCTCTGCCATGTAAACCTGTCTCTATTGAACAAGCTACCCTACTCTCTCTCAATGCTTTATCCTTCATATTCAATCAACAGAGCTATTTTTTGAATCCTACCAAGTAACTGGACCTACTGAAATTGTATCTGAGATGCAACTGAAAATAGAATTGAGGCATTTAGGCTGCACCTGGACTACAGAAATAATCCAATTTGAAACTGCCATGGCCCAATGCCATAGAATTCTGAGAACTATAGTTTGTTGTTGCACCAAAGCTCCCTGACAGAGAAAGCTAAATAACTCACAAAACTACATTTCCCAGAATTCCATAGTATTGAGCTATGTTACAGTGGTGTCAAACCAGATTCTTTATGCAGTGTACATGCAGCTTTAGTTCCTCTAAATATTTTGAGCACATGGTCTTGTGCTACTCCCCTTTTTTTCTGTCTCACATTTTGCTCATACAAACATGCCTATGAAAATACATACAGCAAACTCAAAATGCAGGTCAAGATACTGGATGGTGTTCAAGCCCACTGCACACTTGGCAAACGGTGATTGGATGCTTGGTAAGGAGAGTAGGAAGAGAAGATTTGGGCAAAGCTAACTTAGACCAGCGATGGAAAAACAAAAACAAAAACTTTTTTTTGTTTAAACCACTTTTTTTCATTAATGTTTTAATGGTGAAAAAAATTGAATCCTGTTGATTACAGTAATACTATGAAACAATATTTGTTATTAGAAAGCTTAATCAACCATGTTTTAATGCTTTCTAACAGTAACAATCCAAAGTTATTAGATTTTGATAAGATTTACATCTTTCAACAAAACCTTGGAAATTACATTGACTAGTTGGTAGCCTATATATAGTTCTTTTAAAGTAGGTTGTTTTGGATGCATCTATGTTAATTGAAGGATTTGTTGCTGAATGGCATTTCTTGCACTATAAAATAAAGTTATTAAAAAGAAGCAACTGACACTGGATACTGGTCTAACAATGAGCAATTGACAATAAATGGTTAAAGTTAAAATGTTTAAATTCAAACAGTCATTGTTGTTCCTGTTGGAAAATAGTAACAATAGCCAGACTTTTAAAAATATGAATAATCAATTTTAAAATACAGAAGTGTTTTGTTGTATAAGTCACTCAATTTAAACCAGCCAATGCTGATATAAACTTGCGCAATTCATTTTAGGGGCAAAATTAACCAGCTTCCACAGATGAACTACTGTACTTTGGTTCTTTGTAAATACAGGCAGACACCACTACTACATGCTCTGGGGTTTGTTTGTTTTTTCGGTCTGAAGACAATGCACAGTCCACAGAACCAGGGAAAATCTGGATGTTCAATTTATATCACGGATATACTAGATTAACCCCATGGCAGAGAAACAATACATTCTAATCATCTTAAGAAAGACAGTCCCATATAACATCACCAACATTACAGATCTTATCATCTCTGGATAAACACAAGTAACCCACAGGTTGCAACAGAACATTCACACACCACCAAGTAATCTATGAGCTACTTACTCTACCACAACCTGTACATTTACACCTATTAATGAGGTTCATTTGTTCAATCAGGCATAGCAGCCTTTCTTCCAGCTGGAAACAGAGTAACTCCAAATGTAAGAGCATGTCTGAGCATCCCATTGAAAGAGAGCACAGGGTGTAAGGTTCTAAGGAAAGCTGCATTACATCATTTGCAGAACTTAATTCTGATGGTGAATACTGGCATAATTTATTCTGAATGTGAATCTGGGGCTTCTTTGGTACAGACTCCATAATAAAACAGTAAAAGGGTTCATTGTCCTGCTTGCAGCTTTCTACAAGGACAGATAATTATGATGGTAGTCTTTTCTTCCAAAAGGCAGCTCACTGAAAATCTTAAAGACAGTAAAGCATGATGCCTCCCAATAGTTAGGAGTTGCTTTCCTTTCAGCACTGCAATTACTTCTTGAGTCAGCATGACTCACTGCTCAATCAATCCTGTCCTTACCTGCATAAACCTTCCCATGCAGCACACAGATGAACTAGCCACTGTTTGCTAGCTCAAAGGCTCCCAGATTCATTTATTTATTTTTAATCCACCCCATGAAAGAAGTTATCTGCAAAGAGTACCAAACATACTCCTTTTTAAAGTACAAAACGAAAGTAAACAGAAACAGTACACAATAAAACGAAGGTAAAACCAGCAGCAAAAATAATTTTGGAAAAAAAACACAAAGGAAGATAGAAGCAACAGCAAAGAAACATAAATAATTCTTGAACTACCTGAGAGAAAGAAAAGCACCAAAGGCACCAAGAAGACCATAATGATTCTCTAAGAGGGCTTCCCAGACAGTGGGCCACCAGTGAAAAGGCCCTTTCTTCCTACAGTCACACCTCACTTGGTAATGAAAATGTGGCTGCCATTCTCACCTTTAAGGGCAGGGAGTTTCTGAAGCTCCCGGTTTTTACTCAAGTTGAAACGAGAGGAGCTCTGCCGTCGCTCCTTCTTTACAATCTGGGGTCCCCCTGAATATTTGATTTTATTCAGCTGTGTTGGTGGAGGGGTGCTGTTGCTGGGACGCTTATTTGAGGTCTGTTGTTGCTGCTGCTGCTGTTGCTGCTGCTGTTGTTGCTGCTGCTGCTGTGGTTGCTGGACCTAAAGAGGGGAAAAACAACAAAAATAAATCACTTCTGTGTGAATTCAGATTAGGTTTTATTATCAATTAAAAACAACAACTGCAACTCTGATTTTAAAAATGCTGCATGGGTATCTTTGGCACTCTAAACTAGGGATGGATTTAAGGGCAGAGCACCATCTACAGTAAATCTAGGTGATCTGAATCCAATCAGTAAGAGTTTCCAGTTTCCAATGAATTAACAATATGGGCGACATAATTGTTTCCTTCCTAATTTAGGTTAACTTAATGCTGGGTAACTGATAACTGGGAGACAGAAAGCCTTATTGATCAACAAGAGAGCAACCAGCAAATCCAGATCTACCTTCTGCCTACCCCTGTTCTAATAAACCCCCGTTTAATGCCTCATTTTGAACCAGAAAAATAGGGTTTCCACCTCAGGGATATTCAAAACTACATTCTGATGCTGATGTAATATCCTGGACCATTCAGAATTCAGTACATTGTTATTGTTAACAGCCTTCAAGTCAACCCCAACTTATGGTGATTCTGAGGAAGAGACATCTCCAGTCCCCCCTATGCTCTACTATTTTGCTTAGGTCCTGCAGATTCAGGCCCATGACCTCCCTGATTGAATCTAGTCATCTGGTGTGCGGTCTTCCTCTTTTTCTGCTACCTTGTATCTTCCCTAGCATTATTGTCTTGTCTAATCAGTCATGTCTTTTCATGATGTGGCCAAAACACAACAGCCTCAATTTCATCATCTTGGCTTCCAGGGAGATTTCAAGTTTGGATCTGTTGTTGGATATATTTTTTTGTCTTTTTGGTTGTTCACGGTATCCTCAACGCTCTTCTCCAGCACTACCTCTCAAATTAATTTATTTTCTTATCAGCTTCTTCACTGTCCAGCTCTCACATCTATACATGGTGATGGCTTGGACAGTTCTAACTTGGGTGCTCAGTTGTATATCTTTACATTTTAGGATTCTGTCAAGTTCTTTCATGGCTGCCCTTCCCATTAATAGTCTTCTTCTGATTTCTTGACTGTAGTCTCCATTCTGACTGATATTTGATCCAATGTATGGGAAATCTTTAACTAATTTTATTACCTCATTATCTAGGTTGAATTTGTGTATATCGTCTGTGTCCATTATTTTTGTTTTTTTTCCTATTCCACTGTAAGCCCACCTTTGCACTTTCTTCCTTGACCTTCCTTAGTAATTGTTCAAAGTCTGTGATGTTTTCTGCTAGTAGTATGCTGTCATCCACATATCTTGACATCCCTTACTCCTATCTTCATTCCTTGTTCTGAGGCTAAACCTGCTCTTTGTATGATATTTTCTACATACAAGCCAAACAAGTAGGGAGGTAAGGTGCAGTCTCTCCTGACTCCTGTGCAAATTGGAAACAATTTTGTTTCCCCATACTGTATTCTGTTCTACCAGCAGTCTCTTGTCCTAGGTATAGATTGCTAATCAGGACTATCAAATGTAGTGGCACTTCAATGTCTTTAGGTGTATTCCATAGCTTTTCTTGGTCTATGCGGTCTAAGGCTTTGCTATAGTCTATAAAACTCCTCATGATTTTCTTCTGGAATTCTTTGGTGCACTCCATCAACCATTGCATGTTTGCAATGTGGTATATACAACTTCTTAGTTTGGATAAAAAGGAACATGATGCTAGAGGTTTCCTGGTTTGACATCCTTCACTGAGAAGAGAGGGAAGAAGTTCTTATAAGGATTAGATTGTACAGAAACAGTTCAAAGAAAAGAGGAGAGAAAAACAGCTTTGATGAAACCACACTAGACAATTACAGCATTTGGATAACACTTTAACTGCCATGGTTTCATCCTATAGAATCCTGGGATTTGTAGGGCCCGAACAGACAGGCCAAAATAAAGCTGCTTCGGGTCACTTTGGAGGTATGTTGTTTAAATGTTGCATGTGTCCTGAGAGTCCAGAAGCCGTGCCAAAGCCACACTCCAATCCTAAGGACTGGAGCGCAGCTTTGACACAGCTTGTGGCCTCTTTAGATGTGTGTGTCATTTAAACAGCATACCTCCAAAGTGACCCAAAGCAGCTTTATTTTGGCCTGTCTGTTCGGGCCCGTAGTTTGGTTAGTTGGGTGTCTAAATTACCTACTGGCACCAGATTCTCTCTCAATCTGAAAGCTAAGCAGCGTCAGCCCTGGTTAGTACTTGCATGGCAGACCACCAATGAATACCAGGTGCTGTAGGTTCTATTTCAGAGGAAGGAACTGGCAAAACCACCTCTAAGGATTCCTTGCCTAAGAAAGCCATATGAAATTCATGGGGTTGCCATAAGTCAACAGGTGACATGAAGGTATACGCACACACACACAGGTGAGGTGTAATGTGGTTTGAGTGTTAGACTAAGAAACTAGAGCTCAAACCAGCGCTTGTAAAAGGTTTTTCTCGGAGGATCGGAGTGTACGGGAAGGATTGTATGGGAGGAGGCGTTCCTTCAAGTAGACTGGACCCAGGCCATGTAGGGCTTTATAGGTGATAACCAACACCTTTTACTGTGCCCGGAAGCTAATAGGCAGCCAATGTAGTGATTTTAAAATAGGTGTAATATGGTCGAACTTGGATTTTCCGGCGACCAGTCTGGCTGCCATGTTTTGTATCAATTGGAACTTCCCGAAGTGGCACAAAGATTGCCCCATGTAGAGCGCAAACCCTCTCTGAATAAATCCTGCCAAGAAAATTCCATGATATATACATCTTGGGGCCACCATATGTCAGAAACAAGTTGAAGGCATAAAGCAACAAAGATGCACTACTTAGAATCCTCTGTTAGAGAACTCTAATGCTGTAATTAAAAAATATATATCCAGGGATAGCCTGTGTTAGCCATGTAGCAAAGTACAATAAACACCCAAAATCCACAAAACTGTGATACCTCTACTGGGCCAACCAAAAGACGTAAAATACAGTCGGCCCTTCTTATACACGGATTTTTTATACACGGATTCAAGCATACACGGTTTGAAAATATTCCAAAAAAGTATAAATTTACCTTGATGTTTCATTTTTTATAAGGGACACCATTTTGCTATGTCATTATATTTAATGGGACTTGAGCATACATGGGTTTTGTTATACACGGGGGATCTTGGAACCAAACCCCAGCGTATAACAAGGGTCCACTGTACATGTTGCAAGGTTTCAAAGCGCCACTGGCTTCTTCATGAGGTAAAGATGTAAAAATTAAATAGGAGAAAAAATATGACAATGTTAGTCACAACTTGTGACTAACTGCATCTTGTCAAGATGCGGCTATTCTCAGTTCAGGTGGTATTGAAGAGACATTCATGCAGGCTGGTCAGGAAATAAAAAAAAATAAGATTTATTACCAAGACCAAAAGAGATGCTCCGGTTGAGATCCAAGTTGCTTCCGCCCTATTCTGTGGATTTTGGATGTTATTGTACTTTGCTGTAATTCAAAGGAGTGAACCAGAGTAGAATACCTCAGGGTATTTGATGTAGGAGACTGAAAATTTTTCTCCCCCAATGTGCTAGGGACTAATAACATATTTGTGCTCACTGGCTGCTATTGTTTCTTTCCTTCCAAGAAACCCACCAGGAACTGGCAGCTGATGCTTGCAAACTGGCACCTGCCAATGGACTACCACTTTGAATACATGTAACTACAGCTCTCTAGCTGAGAAGTCCAAGTACCTCAACGAACTACAAATCCCTGGATTTTGTGGGATGAAGTCATGGCAATGCAAGATCAAACTGATATAATTGTGTAGTGTGAATATACCCCTGGTTTCTCAAGCGGCCTTGCCTCCTTTCTCTCTCTCTCTCTCTCTCTCTGCTGCATCCTAATGGAATGATTGTTGCACTATCTGAAGGGTGCTTATATTAAGCCCCTGCTAAATGATTGCACTGGTTCTTAAAATCCTAACAATACAGACAGTTATGCTCTAAAGCTCGATACACAGTCATCCAAAGGTAAATCTGTCATTATTCTTCCATAGGCTTCCTTGTAGATGAGCAAGGGATAATCTATTTTTGACACACTCGTTCATAGGTGAAAGTGAACAGCACTAGCAAAACCTCTTAACACTTTCTCTTGAAACTGGGCAGAAAAGACAGATTTATGAAAACAAAAAAACATCTTATAATCAAAGTCTTAGAACAAAAGAATTATCCTGGAACACTCAATATTCTGTATGTTCACTCTGTGCTGGTGAAATGCCTGCTGAATGTCAATACTCCCACAACAACTGAAGAGATAGCTAATTTATTAGTTGCAATTTTCAAAGAGCTAGCCATGCCAATCTATTTCTGTATAAAAATGGAGGGTGGTAGAGTCTTGTGGCTCCTTTTAAGACCAGCAGGTTTATTTTTACATGAACTTTCACGGACTGCAATCTGCTTTCTTAGATATATTAATGAATTACAAGCCTCAGGTATATATGCACAGCTATGGTTGTGGGCCTAACTCATTTGGAATTTATGTTATATTAATATATATCCAAGACAATGACATTTGATTTCCAATCAATGTAAGATCCTGAATTTCTACATTTCTAAGAAAGATGTAACTGCTTGAAAAATTGGGTCATAGCTCTTGCTAAGGAAATTTTCAGCAAATCACAGTCTTACATTCTAGACTTGTAAAACATTTAAATCTATCTGTTCATATTTAAGGAAATTTGCTTTTAAGGTAGCTACAAAACAGTGCTTGGCCCAGAGTGCACTGCCCTATTTTTATAATTGAATATCTGACTATTTCTTGTGGGAACCTATCCAGAGGGGTTCACATATCCACATATGGTCACAATGTGACAAAAAGAAACCACAATGGGCAGTGGTTTTTTAAAAAGCATTGGCAACAGTTGGAACACACCTACAGAATGTTGACATAACAGTGATTTTGACTTTCTGTTCCATAACTCTGGTTAGTTCTATGCCTTCAGGTTACCCGTCAACGTACGGTGAGCCCATGAATTCATAGGTTTATTTTTAATTTTTTAATTTTTTGGCAGTTCCTTCCTCTAAAATGTAGCATACAGTATCTGGTATTAATTTTACAGATTATATTTTATACAATATGTATGTATTTATGTATATACACACTGATAGAAAAAATGTATAAAGTAAATATAAGAGAGAGAGAGACAGAGAATGAATGAGAATAAAATATATAAAGGTGTGTGTGTGTGTCTATGTGTATAAAAATAATATTAACTAATCCAAAGCAGTCACTGAAGCTCGCTGGCCCTCTAAGGAACCTTCTACACAGCAAGGTTGGTCAAGCTCTAAGGGACAAAGACCATTTTTTCTACCCTGGGAAGCACCACTGAATGCAATGGTGCCTCCCACACACACCACAAAAGATCTCACTTCCAGAGTGAGGTCCAGCATGGTGTTTAAAAAACAAGATGAAAAACAGTGATATAATTCTAATACCTTTAAACAAAACAGAATACAGTAATAAAACAATTTAAATATAAATTTAATGTAAAATATAAACAGGCAAATTAACCAGCTGAAATGTCCAAGCAAAAAAACCTGGTTTTAATCTGTCACCAAGAAGTAGCCAAGCTGACACTAGTCAAATTTACAGGGGGAAGGAATTCCACAAAGAGAACACACAAATCCTGGTTAACATATAAGGGCCTAAATCCTGTTGTTAGTCCCAACCAGAGTACACCCACTAAATCAATGGTATTTACCCATGTGTTGTCTACTCCAGTTGTAACTAACCAACAAGATGATAACCAATGTATGAAATGTACTTTATGGAAAACCCTCACTCCAACAGATCTTAGGATGCAAACCAACTGGTATAGGCAGGTGTTACTTCAGGTATTTGGATCTCAAGCCAGTTAGAGCTTTCAGGGTCAAAGCCAGCACTTTGAAATGGGCCCAGAAACAAATATGTAAACAGTGCACCTCCCTCAGTACTGGCACAATGTAAACTCACCTGACAACACCTATTAGCAATCTAACTCCTGCATTTTGCACTTGTTGCCATTTCCTGGACATTTTCAAAGACAGCCCCACATACAACATATTGCAGTATTTGGATCATGGGGTTATAGCAGCAAGTCACAACGTGATGCGTGTGTGAAGGAGCCTCCATGGATCCGTAACTGCCACAGACAGAATTATCATAGCTTTAAACGTCAATTAAAGCAAACATAATACTTTATAATAGAGGTAGTTCATGCATCTGGCTGAGAGTCATCAAGCCTTCAGAATGCTAGCAACAAATGTGCCATCTGTGACTCAGCCCTGGGTGTGTTTGAAATCATGCTGACTGCTTGTTAATAAATGGCCTCTTATCTTAGCAGATAATTTCACATTCACAGAGGGTGGGTCACGTCAACAGTAAAATGAAGTGGATGAAACACAAGAAGGATCACCAAAAAGGAGAACACTATTACATGAAAAAAAACCAAATATATGATTTCTATTTGATAATAAGAGCTATCAACTACCACTACTCTCAATGCAACTCCAAGAGATGGGAAAAGGAAAGGGGGAAGAGGAAGAAAGTCAGATCGTTAGTTAATTACATTTATATCCCACCCTCCTTCCAGGAGGTCAAGGTGATGTACTTGGCTCCCTTCTTCACGTTATCCTCACCACAACCCTGGCAAGGCTGAAAGAGAGTTACTGGCCCAAGACAGTCCAGTGATTTCCATGACTCAGTGGAAAGAAGAACCCATATCTTCCAAGTCCCACACTGTATAAGCATTACACCACAACAGTGTTCTGTGCAGAGGATGTAGAAAGACTTTCTGTTCATACCACTCTGAACAGATGGACTAATGGCCTGCAGGCGGAATGCAGCAAATGAGCCCTTCAATTGAGAATTTATAATTTGCCCAAGCTTCATATAGGAACACAGGGAGTGCCATAGTTTCTGTTAAGACATTGGCCCATCTAGCTCAGTACTGACTGACAATAGCTATACAGGATGCAGGATTTAAGAAATGAACTTGGGATCTTATGCAGGTGTGGCCTGGCCTCACTGACTGGCCTCTTCTTTTAATCCTGTTCATTTCACCAAAATCTCACTCCTAAAAATGATATATTCAAGGCCTTGACATCTACAATAGCTCTCAATTTAAGCTTAATTTGTTATTTTAAGATCTTCCTTTGCAACATTCCCTTCCATGCTCATCTTTGGATCTTCAAAGAATGCCCTTTAAAACCTGCTTTTATTCCCTTTTGCTCAACCCTTCTTGCATAAGACCCTCCCAAAAATCTAATCAGGAGTTAGACAGGGTTGATCCACCCAAAAGCTACAGAGGAGAAATGAACAAACCAACTCCTAAATTAGTTCTATAAATTCACAGTGTAGGAGTACTACAGGCAGATTCCTCATTTCAAAAACTCCTTCCCAGAGGTTCAGACCCTGAAATGGTCATTTCTAGAGATCTGAGCAAAATATAAGTTGCAATATAATTTTGAATAACATGCTTAATGGTGAGATTAGAAAGGAGCCATTGCAGAAGAGGAGCACAGCCATACTGGATATGGGACTGGGGGAGTTGCAATCCAAAATTAGTCATTTTTCCATGCTTTGTTAGCATGCACACACATGCACACACACTCATACCCAAAACCCCTCCAGAAGCCTTGCAAACAAGGAGAGATCAAAAAAAAGAAAAATAGGAGAGATGAAAATAATTTTTAAATACTGAAAAAAAATTAAAGAAACTAGGAAAGATCAAATGGAAGTGGGTATAAATATACACAGGCACACATGTGGAATGAGAGCGAGAGGGGAGGTTAGTATTTTTCAAGAGACACAGAAACAAGGGAGAAAAAAAGTAGCTGAAAATGAATCAGAATTCCAATAGTGACCCATTCCAAAAAGCTGCCCTCATTTTGCAACACAAGCTAAGGACCAAGAGGCTGGCAGAACGTCCATTGGAGTCACTCCAGTAGCTCCAAGTTCATTTCTTGCCTCACAAATCCAACCCTTAGCAACTCCAGGTTAATTCAAAACACCGCAATAAAGAAGCTTCTAAAAGGAGGAAGCCTTTGCTACAGGCTTGTGTGCCCTCCATCAATGAGGAGAAGAAAAGGCATTATAGGGTCTGCGTGATGAGAGGACCGAAGTGGGAAAGGAGCTATAAGAAGAAATGGGGGAAGGCCTAAGGATGCCCTGAACCAGAAAAATACTGTGGGAAGCAAATGGCACAAAACAATACTTTACAAAGACATCTGGAAATGGATGCTATGTCCCATTTCCCCCCTCCTTTTTTCTGCCCAATACTTGCTCCACTTTTCTCTTACAAGGGCCCTGGGGCAGTGTGCCAGCCCCACCATGCCGCCTGTTGCATATTAACAACATCTCACCACAGTCAGTTCATTATAAGCCTGAAGAGGCCCTGTGCCACTTTTCAACTCATCCTTTCCAGAATCCTGAATGGAGTACAGTATATTAAAAAAGAGGGGGTATCAACCTCCTCAGTTGGAGTGTTTAAGGGAAATACACTTTCCCTTTAAAATGATACATTAATATGGATCACAAGAGCGGATTTCTAGTAGAATTACACCAAGAACACGTTTTTGTGGTCTGGACAAGGGCAACAGCAAAGATGGTTTCATTGTTTTGCTAAGAAGTTCTCAGAATATTTCAGTACCACTAGGAGCATTGTTAGAAGTCCCAGCATCTAAATTGCTGTATTTCCACCACAAAAATACTGTAGGTTTTATTAATATTATTATTATTATTATTAAGCTTTATTTATATAGCGCTGTAAATTTACACAGCACTGTACATACAATCTTTTAATTAGATGGTTCCCTGCCTTCAGGCATACAATCTAAGAAGACACAACACAAAAGGAGAAGGGAATGGTTGTGGGGAAGGGGATGAGGTCCTGGAGTTCATCTCTCCCTCTGAGGCCTGGACCAAGGCAGATGGACAAATGGAGGGCTCTGTTTCTTAAGGATAGGCCCAATGGCATTGGGGAGGCCTGATGGCATTGGCCCACCCTCTCTTCCCCTTGTATAAGGCGAGGAAAAGAAAACATCCAAGTTTGAGAACAAGGATAAATAGAAAAAGCTCTCTTCTAATCTAAACCTAGAAATGATGCTAAACATCTTTAGTGTATCTGTTTAATAATAATAATAATAATAATAATAATAATAATAATAATAATAGTATAGCCTCAAGTCTTTTCAAACCCTAAGGGGAACCTAACATGGGGTTTTCTTGTCAAGATTTCTTTAGAGGGGTTTGCCATTGCTTTCACCTAAGGCTGAGAGAGGGTGACCCTCCCAAAGTCACCCACTGGGTTAGTTGAGTGAGGATTTGAACTCTGGTCTTGCAGATTCCTAGTGAAACACTCAAACTACTATACAACACTGCCTCTCAATAATAACAAAAACAACAACATAGCAAAGGCAAAGTTTCATCATTATGCAAGGAATATTTTTTTCATTATCACAGTCTCCATTAAAATCATCTCCCCTACAAAGTTTCCCTCCCAGGATAAATAGTAGTTGCCAGGGTGCAATGCCTAACTTGCTCTTTACATGCAATGGTCCTGTTAGCAATGTGAGAACTGGGAGAAGGGGGGGCAAAAGGATTACAACTGTTTTTTCCTACTAATATCAGCAACACTGTCCAAAAAAAAACAAAAGATCCAACCACAAAATTGGAGAATTGGGGAAACACTTCACAGAAAACTACAGTCATCCCTCCATATTTGCGACGTTGATATTTGCGGATTTGATTATTCACAGATTTCATTAATATGTTCTCTCTAGGACTGTCTAGGACCTCCAGTGCAACTCTGTGGTCAACTTTAACTAAAAGTTGCACTGAAAGACCATTTGTAGCTACTCCGGTGCCATTCTATGGTCAGTGTATGTTGGACATTGATCACAGAGCTGCACTGGAGGACCTAGAGATTCCTAGAGAGGTGTCCTCTCAGGTAAAAACAATGTTTTTGTTATTTGCGGTTTTTCCATATTCACGGGGGTCTTGTTCCCCTAATACTAGAGAATATGGAGGGACAACTGTACTACAAATGTTCCGCCTCTTTTGGAATTCTTTTTTAAGACAAACATTTACTTGCACAAAATGTGTGATATTTTGGCTTTGTTTGTTTGTTTGAACTCTTAAGATATCCTCACAACTTTAAAGAGAATTCTTATCAAGGTGCATGAGGTGGTTAGGGCCCTGGAGTAGTTCCTAAAATAGAGCCACCTTTGTGTGGTTAGAGGGTAGACTTTGCACTCTCTGGTTGCAAAAAGGCCTCCCTGGGGTCAGAATCAGTCCCTTTTAGCCCAAGGGAGGGGGAGAGATCTGGACCTTTGTTCCTGCCTTTGTTCCAGCCAATATGATCAAGGCTGAACTCTCAAAGGGAGTGATCACTTGTCTCTCCAATCACTCCACAACTGAAAAATGAGGCTGGAGTAGACAATAAATGCTATCAATCCTTCTCCCCAGGATAATTTTTCTCTTGACAGCATCACAGTCTAAGGAGAAAGAGAGCAGTATTTATCCTAGCTGCACCATTGAAAATCCGAACTTGATTCCAGTCTATTCTATAGACCAGCCTTCTCTAACCTGATGCTAAACAACTCCTGCAATGTCTAAACATTGGCCATACTGGTTGTGGCTGGTGGAAATTACGTATAACCAAATAGAGAGGTCAAGGTTAAGGAAGGGCTACTTTGTTGTTGTTGTTGTTGATATTGTTGCATGCCTTCAAGTCATTTCCGAGTTATGGAGCTTGGCAAGTTTCTTCAGAGGGGGGGTTGCCATTACCAGCCTCTGAGGCTGAGAGAGTGTGACTTGCCCAGGGTCACCCAGTAGGTTTCCATGGCCAAGACAGTATTCTGTTTTCCAGAGTCATAGTCCAATGCTCAAACCACTACACCACACTGGCTTTAAAAAAGGGCTTTGTTGCCCACTGTTGGGTGCATTCAAGTCAGTTCCAACTTATGGCGACCCTCTGCCATCTTCTGAGGCTGAGAGAATATGACTTGCCCAAGGTCATCCCAGTGGGGAAGGGCTACTGAGTGAAATTAACCGTTTTTTTTACATACAGGCATACTCCAGTTAACAAAGAAGCTCCTTTTTACAAAGTCTTTTTATGCCTACACAGCATCCCCTTTTCTCTTCATCCTCATTTGAGCTAGAAGGGTTTTTCAGCAGCAATGACATTGAGAGGATGCTAAAGGAAGGCTAGACTAACTCAGACTTCTGGTGTTAAGTTCAATCAGCATGTCTGCAGTAAGCAATTCGATCAAGCTTGAAGTGGGAAGGAATGGGATTGTACTCTCTAGCTGTAGCTCGGTGTGCCTGCCTACAACAGGCAAGGTAAACAGCAGGTAGCTCCAGGCTCCCTTGCTAAACACGCTTGATCAGCAAAACGGAGACAAAAGGGGAAGACACATAAGATACTCCAACACAAGACTGTCTAACAAAGACAACTGAATTTGCTGAAATGGATACATTGACAATATTGATGAAAGGAAAGTCACAGAAATAAGAGTTGGAAGAGACCACAAGGGCCACCCAATTCAACCACCTGCCATGCAGGAACTCACAATCAAAGCATCCCCGACAGATGGCCATCCAGTCTCTGTTTAAAAATCTCTAAAGAAGGAGACGCTCCGCTACTCTCCAAGGGAGTGTATTCCATGGTCAAACAGCTCTTACTGTCAGAACGTTCTTTCTAATGTTGAGGTGGAATCACTTTTCCTCCAGTTTGAATCCATTGCTCCAGGTCCTATTCTCTGGAGCACCAGAAAACAATTTTGCTTCATCTTCAGTATGACACCCCTTCAAATATTTAAACAGGGCTATCATATCACCTCTTAACCGTCTCCTCTCCAGGCTAAACATACCCAACTCCTTAAGTTGCTCCTCATAAGGCATGGTTTCCATACCCTTCACTGTTTTGGTCACCCTCCTCTGGACATACTCCAGCTTCTCAAAATCCTTTTTGAAGTGTGGTGCTCAGAACTGGACATAGTACTCTAGGTGAGGCCTAACCAAAGCATAATAGAGTGGCAGTATTACTTCCTTTGATCTAAACGCTTTACTTCTATTGATGCAGCCTAGAAAAGCATTGGCCTTTTTAGCTGCCTCATCACACTGCTGACTTATGTTCAACTTGTGGTCTGCTAGGATTCCTAGATCCCTTTCACACGTAGTCTTGTTAAGCCATGTGTCCCCATCTCACACACACACACACACTTCATTTTTTCTGCCTAAATGCAACACCTTACATTTATCCATGTTGAAATTCATTTTGTTAGTTTTGGCCCATCTTTCTAATCTATTCAGGTCATTTTAAATGTTGATCCTCTCCTCTAAATTATTAGCTAATCCTCCTAATTTGGTGTCATCCACAAATTTGATAAGACTGCCCTCTATTCTTTCTTCCATGTTGTTGAACATGAGTTGCTAAAGATGCTGAATAGCCCTGGGCCCAGGACAGAACCCTGTGGCATCCCATTGGTTACTTCTTTCCAAAATGAAGAGGAGCCATGGCTGAGCACCCTTTGGGTTCAACCAGTTGGGTTCAACTAATCCACCTAACAGTTGCATTGTCTAGCCCACATTTTACTAGCTTGTTTGCAAGAATATCATGGAGGACCTTGTCAAGGGCCTTACTGAAATCAAGATATGCTATATCCACAGCATTCCCTTCATCTATCAAGCTGGCAATTTTGTAAAAAAGAGAGATCAGATTAGTCTGGCATGACTTGTTTCTCAGAAATCCATGTTAACTTTTTGTGATAATGGCATTCCCTTCTAAATCTCTGAATAATTTTAAGAAAGATTGGGACTTGTCTATTATGTACTTGCAATCTCATTGGGAATATGAATCAGCTTTAGGTTTTATGAAATAAACAGAATTCGTATGTTGCAGAGACATAAGTATATTACCATATACAAGGAAGTATAATTATAGTAGTATATAGTTGTAGGGGAAGTCAGTATTGGATGTTTATTTTTAATCAGTATTGAAGTTTGTTTTGTTATTCTTGCTTGCATATGATTAATAAAAGTTTTTTTTTTTAAAAATCCTTCTTCAACTGCTACTCCTAGCATGTTAAAAAGCACAGATCAATACATTTGGCCACAAAAACGAAAATCATAAGAAAAGTGAAAGAAAGAAAGGAAAAGTAATCCCATTTTGAAATAATATTTTAAGTAGTCTCTGTAAGGTTCAAAACGTTTATTTATGCAAGATTTGCCTGAGTTGTTTCATTTCATATGTAAATATTGTTAGTTTCAAATAAAAAAACTTATCCCTATTCTTTCCATGTTATTCCTGCCTCTGGTACCAAATTTTCTATTAAAGAAATAACACACAGGAATACAGGGATATATCTGTACTGTACTCCCTTGTGTTCCAACAAAGCACTTCTCCTTATTTTCAAGCATGTACAGGAAAAGAATAGGCAAGGATGTCTCCCCCAAAAATACTATCTTTGGCCCATTACAAACGGGCCTTAAAGTACGCACAGAGCGCGTACTAGGGTTAGGAAGGGGCGGTGCTTCCGCACCCCCCTAACCCTAGTACGTGCTCTGTGTGTAGAAAATGGCGGTGGCCGTTCCACACGGCCGCCGCCATCGCTACGTCACGACCGCGCCGCCTCCAAACGAGGTGGCGCGGTTGTGATGTATTGGGGCCGCACCAGGGCGCCTAGGGCGCTCTTTCCGCGACCCCAGAAGGAGCTCCATTTCGGAGCTCCTTCTGGGTTTGCGTTGCTGGGCGCAACCTTCAGACGGCTGCACCAGCGACGCAGAAGAGAAAGGGGCCAAGCGGCCTCTTTCTCCTCCTCCCCGCCATCACCCCTTTTGCAGCTTCCCCGCAGCCTAGAAAGCGGCAGATCGGGGCCTCAGAGGCTGCCGGTCTGGCAGCTGAGGCCCCGATACAGCAGGGAAAGGGGCGGGTGCACGCTGCCCCAAACGGGCAGTCTGTAACCCGCCTTAGTTAATTTCTGCTCAGGAGTTTTTGGTTTGGATCAGCCCTGGGACACTTCGTATTTGTTTTTAGGGAAAATAAAGCTGAGAAGAGTCCCATGCCATGAAAATAAAAGCATAGCTTTTAAGCAAGCTTTTTAAAAAAAGTGCACAAAGGCCCAAAAAGGTGTGTGAGGCAGAATGCTGGAAATAAAGGCTATATAAGCAAAGGCATCTTCCAAGAGCCTCTAGTATTTTTAAGCCCCACCAGAGAGACAATATGCAGGCAGGCCTATCACTGCTATCCCAAGTTACCTTTTATCTCTGAGACTTGTGATTCCCCAACTTGGATCCCTGGATGTTGTTGTTGTTGTATACCTTCAAGTAGTTTCCAACTTATGGCAACCCTACAGCAAACCTATCACAGGGTTTTCTTGGCAAGTTTCTTCAGAGAGGGTTTGTCATTGCCATTCCCTGAGGCTGAGAGTGTGACTTGCTCAAGGTCACCCAATGGGTTTCATGGCTGTGGTGATTTGAACCCTGATCTCCAGAGTCGTAGTCCACTGCTCAAACCATTATGCCATGCTGGCTCTCAAGATTTTGTTATTGTATGCCTTCATGTCATTTCTGACTTATGACGACCCAAAGGCAAACCAGAGAGTCAGTGTGGCATAGTAGTTTGAGCTCTGGACTATGACTCTGGAGACCAGGGTTTGAATCCTGGCTCGGCTATGGAAATGCACTGGGTGACTTTGGGCAAATCACACTCCCTCCACCTCAGAAGATGGCAATGGCAAACCCCCTCTGGAGAAACTTTCCAATAAAACCATGTGATAGGATTGTTCTTCTTTTTCTTCTTCTTGTTATTTGTATCCCGCTCTTTTCCCAGAACTGGGACTCAGAGCAGCTCACAACGTTAAAAGAACAGTACAATTAAAACATAGAAAAGTGGTACATTAAAATGTAATTAAATTACCATAAGCTGGAAATTAAGACACATAACAACAACAAGGCAACCTATCATGTTTTTTTTGGCAAGTTACCTCAGAGAGGGGTTGCCACTGCCATCCCCAGAGGCTGAGAGAGTATGACTTGGTCATCCAGTGGGTTTAATGACCAAGTGTGGAATTGAACACTCACTCAAACCACTAGGCATGCTAGCTCCCTTGGACTTTAATTCCCAGAAGACTCAGCCAAACATAGCCAATGGTGAGAGATTCTGGGAGGTACAGTCCAATAACATCTGAGGACACACTGGATGACCAGGAAAAATGGAGTTGGACAGAGAAAGTTAAAGCTGAAAAGGGGTACAACGAAGTTAAAGAAATTATTAATAAGATAGTCCACATTATGGGTACTGGGTATTAATTTACTTGGTCATAGCCATGGGGGAGGGGAGTATATGATCTAAAAATGGTAATATTTTGTAAAGTATTATTATATGTTGTATTATGGATGATAAAACCTATTTTTAAAAAGGACACACAGGATTCGAATCACATTCACAAGTTGCTAGCCAAGTATTATCTGTCTTTTTTTACACTTCCAAGAATGGCTCTAAGCTATTCCTTCACCTGTTCATGCTCATTCTAGAGGCAGAAAACAAACACGCAAAGGTGTGAAAGTGTTTATCCAACTGCAATGCCATTAAATTATCACAACACAATTGTTGCATCAGCTGCTTTTCATCAAAGAGAGGAAGTTTACGTATGCCACGAAAAGCCAAATGCTTGTCCTTATGCATAAACACCGTAACAGTACTTGGCATTAGGGGCAGTTATTCAAATAGTACACACCGTCCCCTTGATGAAAAGCAGCTGATCCTCAAAACATTTATTTTACTTTCTCTTTTCTTAGGTCAGTGACATTCAAAGTACAGTGGTGCCTCGGGTTACGAAATTAATTCGTTCCGTGGCACCGTTCATAACCCGAAAAGCCTTCGTAAGCCGAATTGCCATAGGCGCTAATGGGGAAAAGCCGCGATTCCGTGCGAAAAAGCCGAAAAAAGCACCAAAAGTTTTTTCGTAACCCGAAAAAACATTCGTAACCCGGAACAATGTTTTCCTATGGGATTTTTTCGTATCCCGAAAATTTCGTAACCTGGGTATTTCGTATCCCGAGGTACCACTGTAGTGGTCCCCAGACCAGCACCAGTCCCTGGATACATTCTAGGAATGAAAGATATAACTGTAGCCAGTAGATACAAATATGGTACTATTCCTAATACATGGGGATAGAATGGGAGGAATTATCAGTATCCCACAGATAGTTTAAGAAGCACTCTTTTAGATGCTTTCAATATGCCATTCAAGACCATGGTCTTCCAAAGGTGTCTTACAGTATACAAAATAGCAACAGTTTTGAAATTACTTTATCATGGTATCACTGGGATAAAAACTTTGCATGTTTTGTTAGTTTTTCTAACATTTTTCCCAATATTTACAAAACTGGAACAAGTCTCTTTCTATCTGCTTGTGCTGATAGGTTTATTAAGGTTGGGAAAGATCGCTATTTGAAATGAGGAACAGTTATGATCGATTCTGATTTTCTGGACCACAACACCAGTCAGTATGGGCTTTCCATGTTATGGCTGTAGACCATAAGAGAAGGGACAGAGGAAGATCCATCATATGAGGTTAAACAATCTGTCTATTTAGCCCCCTACTGTCTGCTCTAGGGGAAGGCAACCTAGTGCCCTCCAGGCTATTTGGACTCCAATTCCCATATCCATAACTATTGCCCCGACTTCCTGAGGTTTATGGATGCTTAGCAGAAGCTCTTCAAAGGACTTGAGCCAGAAGTCTTTCACATCACTTGCTCCCAGATCCTTTCAGTTTGCAGAACAGGGCACAGAATTTCTTTTCTTTCTTTTATCCCCAAAGAGCACTCTTTTGCTGCTTGTTTACAAGCAACAAAAGACTAAATCCAATACTTTATCCTATGCAGTTGCCTTTGAAAAGGAAGACCCAGAAAGCAAAATATTTTGGGAGAGTTTGGAAAACCTGAAATCAGAGTTGCATAAGGACAGCATACTCTGTCAGCCCAAGCAACGAGCCTCCATTTGCAGGAGATAATGGATGTGGGTGGCTTCCATTTGTACAGCTATGACTGTATCTCCGATTACTGCAGATCTAACATGGAAGAGGATTCTGTAAAGAACATTAGGAGTGGTGTGGTACATCATTCTTCAGTATCCACACTCTATGCCTCAGAGAACGTTTGGCGTAGAAATCACATTAGTACGCATCTGATAAAGAATTCATGGTCGTGTACCCTGCATAGATTTGGTTGCACATCGGTGCCCAGCTGCTATTAAAATTACTTATGAATTTAGCACCTGAATGATTTTCCTTTGAATACTAACACTTTGAACAGAGAATGTGAGTTACTTTTGTGGTGTTGGCTCTGTGAATTGTTTCAGAGGTCTGTTTCTGCCCTAGTTTGTGACCAGAATTTTGTTGTTGTCAACCGCCCTCAAGTCGATACCAAGAAAGTATCAAAAGCCAATGGAGATAGGAGATATTCAAGGGAACCTAACACAACAGGAGGCTTTCACTGAAACTAATCCAAACCAAGGGGAGAGGGACTAATTTCAATGAAACTAGTGTGAAACTAGGGTTTCACATTAGGGATTTCAGTGAAACCCCTTGGTTTGGACTAGTTTATGTGAAAGCATCCTGTTGTGTTAGGTTCCATTGTATATAGTGCATTCACACTTTGTTTTTCCCTCTCCCCTTGGATTGGGATAGGAGATATTCACCAACATATAATGGAAATCAAAACTAGAGGGGGGGAGAGAGAGATACACCTGTTTCATGACCTGACTTTTACTGACTAGGAATGGGCAATTTGTGGCTTTCATGATACTACTGGACTGCAATTCCTATCAGTTCTAACCACCACAGTGAATGGTTAGGCATGATGTATGTTACAGTCCAACAACATCTGGAGGGCCACAGTTGCCCAGCCCTCATATTTTAGCACCTGATTTCTCTGATAATGCAACTGTACATAACTGTATGTCAGCCTCGTAATAACAAACAAAACATAATTCTGTATCTGGAAGTGACTGCAGTCAGCATCTAACATAACAGCAGTAAACAGCAGTTTCTCACCCCCTTTTAACCTATTTGCTATTCCAATTACTTTCAGCCCAAAGAAAAGAAATGTCCCCAGTCATTCCCAGCATGTAGCTCTTCACCAGATTACCCCATGGGTAATTTAATTGCTAATTGATGTAATTTGTTGACCAATTTGAGTATTGTATTTTCTTCTACAGTTTCTTTTATTTGGAAGCAGTGCTGGGGAAAAACCAGGACACTTACAAATAGATTTTTCCTTTTTGTTTGTTTCAATGATAGCACTAAACATTTTATTTAATGCTCTTAGGACACCTAAAATATTTTCCTGCCCTCATCAAGAGGTTAAAAAATATATCAGTAGCTGTGGCATACCGATATTTTTCCAAGCAAAATTAACTCCTGGCCCAACATTAGCTTTCACGTACTCAGTTTGTTGAGGGGATACTCAAAACATCTTATAATATTATTGTATGACACACACATACAACTGTGTTTTCAAAAATGACAGTCCTGTGTTTAGCTAGCTGTATGAAAAGTATGATTTTTCTTTAGTTTCATTAAGTAGCAATAGTTATTCTAATGCATGAAAACTATTGTTAATAAAACCATATTTAAAAATTAAACCATCACTAATATCTTGAAAATTGAAGTTTAAATCTATAAAATTATGAGATAATTACATAATAATACGGCCACAAGATTTTGCTGTTTTATGTTGGTTGCAACAAAAATGACAAGAGTCTGCAGGGATCTTAATGACTAATTGATTTATCAGTGTCCTGGCGACACCACTTTTATCATTTTTCTTTCTACAGTACTTATGGATACATACATCTTAGGAGGACATTCATCTGCTAGAATGGACTCTAATTCTAAAAATCACACACACCTTTAAGACAGGGTTGGGAATTATGCAGTCCTCCAGATGTTGTTTGACTGCAACTCCAAGCAGCCCTATGTTGAGTAATGCTGGGATTTGCAGGTCAACATTTGAAGGACAACACAGTTCCCACTTCTGCTTTTTATGATGCCATAAAACATAAATAAATGCTTCTTTGGCTCTCTTTTCTGCACTAACCAACTGTTAAAATCAATAAAAAGAATAGGACCTGTGATGCCCAAGGGGTAATCTGGGGAAGAGCTACATGCTGGGAATGAGTCGGAACATTTCCTCCCTCTGCCCCTTCATGTTCTCTATTTCTTTTCTTGTCACTTGGAGTGAGTGGGAGATATCTCTCGTCAGAGGTCTGAACTGATTAACTGCAGAAAGCTTTTTAAACTAGACCAAAGACTAAATGTGGCCCCAGAGTTACAGGCTACCCAACCTTACTATTTTGAAAAATGCTCTCTGGTAATTTAATAAGCAACAACAAAAAGGTATGACTTTGGAAAACCTGTTATTTAGGACTACAATGTCCCAAAATGGAAAGGAGGAACCCATCACTTATAATGTTAAGCATGAAACTGAGGATCCTTCAGCAACTCATGAAGAATTCACGCAACTCTTGCTTTTTCTTCCCTGCTTGGAACACAATCCAGAACATATAATACAGTATAGAAGGAGAATTTTCCTAACCTTTAACATATTTTTGTGCCAGCGCCCATTTCTCTAGCATTCTGAAATCTTATTAAAATGTACTGACAAGAGATAATAAATTTATAATTATCTGAACTTCAGACATGTGGCGTGGTCCCTCAATGCACAGAGCTAGCAAGACACACTCACATTCAACCCATAGGCCTCCATTATTTGGAACCCATCATGGATTTCTTTTCATTGCCTGCCCTACTGAGAACTGCAAAAAAAAGTCTAATTCCAGGATACCAACATGCAGCACTTCAGCCTATTATTATTATTAGCTCTTTTACGTAGGGGAACTTAAATTATTCCCAGTTAAGTTGACTTAGCACTTTTCCAGTGATGGAGAATCAGTGACAAATGGAAGCAGCCACTGAGGAGGAAGAGAACTATGGTATATCAGCCAGAAACTCCTCTAAAAGGTTTAAAAAAGGAAGAAGTCAAAGAGAATCTTATGGCCACCTAGACTTCCTCAACTTTAACAATACACATGTTGCATATTCTACCTGTAGTACTGCGGCAGTGTTATATTTAGCAGTGGTACAGAATGAGATAGTATTTATTTCACTGTAAGCTAAACAAGGGAACAAATATTCTGATCTTTAGTGCTCCACAGATAAAAAGACAGAAATATTAACATTTACTTGAGCTTCAGGAGCAACAGAGTGGAATTAAAAACCTTGTTATTAATGTGCAGACTATACTGTTCTGTGTCACAATCAAAGTCTCTTAACCTATGCACCATTCCTTGAATTTCTGTCACTAATACAGCATGCGATCTGGCCCTTTAATAGCAGCTATCTTCACAAGGTAAAGCCCGACTGCTCTTTTGTGTTCAAGTTATTTTCCACAAGTTTTTGTTTGCACCCTTCTTAATTATCTCTCCCAAAAGATTTTATCAATTTTTAATAATTTTTATGTCATAATCACATTACTGCTCCTTAAACAAAACTAGTAAATTAACGATTAGCAATATTTAGTGTTCACACCAATCCACATATATTATCTCCCTGGAATCTTTAAAATAACCATGTACGGTAGAGCTTTATTATTTTCTCCATGTTGCAGAAAAGTTGGATTTTTTTTTTTCTTTTTGACTTCAGTTCCCAGAATTTCCCAGACATAGCAGTCATTAGCTATGCTGTCTGGGGAAATCACAAGTTTACAGATAAGGTTATACTGTATTTTGATTTCATAGGTCAATCTCTATGGTACTAAGCTAGATGATAAAACCACAGTATGACTTTTCAGATTCTTTAGGAACTTTATTTCTACTTTTCCCCTAATTGTTACCATGCTCCCTTTCCTAAGACTGTGGTAACCTCTCAGATGTATACCAAATTATTATGCCAGCAGCAGGAAATTAAATGTTTTAAAGATCTCATAAACTAGAGAAACCTAGAACACAATAAACTTTCTGTTTATCCTATACAAACCTCTACGCTTCAGCTGCCCATCCATTTATTATTGAGTTCATTTGCAAACTCTTGAGATCCTGAAATGACTTTAGCCACAATTCCTCTCCTCTTTTAGACTACTAGTTAGATCTGTATACTTACAGACATGCACATACTTGTCCTTTTAAGAAGGAACAGTGCGGTAGGCAATATGCAGCTGCTTCTTGTCTGAAGAAACAGCCAAGCTAGCAAAGCAATTTTACAGTGCAATCCAAAATTAATGGCCATTCAAAAAGTAAATCCAACAACAGTACCTGCTCCCAAGTATATGCATATAGGACCTCAGCCTTTAAAAGTCATGTTCAAAAGAACTTTCTGCCAATCAGATTGAATTTAACTCAGAGTTAACTGGTATACAAAACACACCATACAACAGATGACTTAAAGCTTTGCAGAAAAAGCATTCTACCTCTTCTGAGTTCTCTGTGCTGCCATCTTTCCCGGTCCCACTGCCGCCACTGCCGCCTCCACCGCTGCTGCTAGCTTTTGTAGTGCTTTTGGTCAACTTTGGAGGCTCCTGGAGAATACAAGAAAGAAACAAAAACAAAACACACAAAAGAGAAGAGGCATTTTCAGATGCACTGCTCTAATAAAATCTTATTATGTTTCATGACACCATGAGCAGAGTATCATGAAACTAGAATTCCAGTGACTGAAATAGGAGACTAGACCAGAAACAAAACTTCTATAGTATACCATGTTTCACAAGTAGATGCCCAAGGTATATTCTTTCCAGACAAGAAAAAGATCTGTGTACAGCAACACACTGACCATCATCTAAGCAGCTCCCCTGGCATGATCAACTCTCTTTCCTTTCTGAAAGGGCATCTGACTCCTTAAGCCCTTCCTCTCCACCCCTTTAACTACATCAGAACCCAGCAGGCTGAATAGCTGTCCAGTCTCTGCTACAGCTCCTTGGAAGGAACAGGGCTTATCTGTCAAACCAAGGAAATGCTAGTAATTAAGCTCTTTTGGCAATGTAGATCCAGAGAAATTACAGGGAAGAAACTAAAGAGTTTACAACATATCACATATGGGTAGAAGAGCCAGCCCATGGGAGGACAAAGTAAGATTGGGGAAGGCTGAAATGGGGAGTGAGGAGCCAAAACAGGATAGGGAACAGTGGCATCACTAGGGTTGGTGTCACTCACTGCAGCAACCCATGGTGGCACCTCATGGATTTCCTCCTGTACCAGACTGTACAGAATCCTTAGTAATGTTTTTTGTACAAATGTAACTCGTAAATCGTAATTTCCCCCACATCACTAAATGTAATAGCAAAAGTAGTGACATAAACAACTAGGAAAATTAAAATTACACCTTCTTTCTCACAGGGTGACTATGAATACCAGCCAACACAGAAAGAATATCAGGGAGAAACTGACAATGTAATGAACTATATCACAACAATGATCCAAAGGAATTAAACCCCAACTCTAATGTATATACAATGATCATATATTTATATGTAGTAACTACACTGCAGTAATATTACAAAACACAGAATACACATTCCAAAGTGCTATAGAGAACTATATATCCCAAATATGATATGTGTGTGTGTGTGTGTGTGTGTGTGTGTAAAAGGAGTCACCATCAGCATTACTCCCCCTCCCCATATGACCCCACAGAGCTTTGTCTTTCCGCACTTCATGCACATGCTTTCCCACTCAGAGCTGGAGCACACGGGCATTAGAAGATTCCAAAAGTAAATTAGCATAGAGCTTTAGCCTTGTGGATATATTGATAAAGCACACAAAACAACTGTGGTTATTACTGCACAAAAAAAATTATAGTCATTTTGATGTAAAACCCCTTCCCCATGGGGTTGTCTAGTGCAGTCTGACCCCCGCACCCCCGCACCTCTCTTGTGACACTACTGGTAGGGATTCATCAGAGGTGCAGAAAAGTTTCTAGCCCACAAAAAACGAGCTGAATTCATTACTCCAGACTTTTCCAACTGGGTGACCTCTACTATGTTTTATCAGAACTCTGTATCTCCAGACCACAAGGGCAGCTGGCTGGGAAGTTACAATTACAGTCCAATATATCTGGATGGCATCAGGTTGGAAAAGGTGAACTAAAAAGAAACTAGAATCTGAAATCTTCTTCATGGTAAGTTGCTCATGATTTGCCACCAAACCAATTTGGACCCCATGGGAAACTGTGCTGACCATGACTCAGAAAGTACTGAAGTGTCTGATGGGACTTATTCCCAAGTAAATGTATATAGGTGGAGGCTTGAATGAACTCCAACACAGCTTTTTAAAAAGATAATTGTAGTAAACTATGTTATCCATATTCATGTTGTAAAAATGTGGCCTATGTTGATGTTATATTCTAGTTCCACAGGCATATTACGCTCTAATTTCCACTCATTTTTTTTACCATGACAATGCATGTGATACCATGCAGGTATACAGGCTGCACTGGCAAGCCCATCCCTGTTTTATGCATGGTGTTATGTTCTGTAACACCTGCTTCATAAAGGTAAAAAAGGTGCATATGAAGATGCCTTGTAAAAACTCAAACTACTGATCCGTTTAGTTCTGCAATATCTACTAAAACCCTTAAGAGATGCTGTCAGTCAGGGTAGACTCATCAGGGTTTTAAATAGGGGTCTTTCCAGCCTGGAAAGGGATGCGGTGGCTTAGTGGTTAAGACGCCAATTTTGACGACTGGAAAATCGGAAGGTTGACAGTTCAAGGCTGGAGTGCTGCATGATGGGGCAAGTTCTTGTCACCAGTCCCACTTTGGTGGAAGGTAACAGCGTTTGGGGCAGTTATGCTGGCCATATGACCACCAGAGTGGTCTTTGGACAACGCTGGCTCTTTGGCTTAGTAATGGAGATGAGCACTGCCCCCCTAAAATTGGTTACGACTAGGCATTCATATGCCTAGGGACAACCTTTACCTTTATAGCCCTACCTGGAAAAATTAAGCATACCACATTTTGAACTGAAAGCATGTGCTCTACCATTACTAGAAATGTTATGTTCATGAGCCTTACACTCAGCATGCCAATTTATTCCAAAGACACTTCTTCCTCTCTGCAAGTGAGCAATGCATTTGTCACATGCTATACATACACACTGAAGCACAGTACTGCACACAGTCAGTGTCTGCAATATGTTCTATTACATGAGTATTATTATTGTGTTTATTTATATCCTTCCTTCTTTTCATCTATGGGACCCAAATAAAAGCATATGTGCATTTATGTGTATAAATGCATATATAAATATGAGGCCCTCCATGTTATTATTGTACAATTTGATACCTTCCAACTGTAAAAATTTGACAAAAACAGTCCCAATTAATCCTCTGTCTTCCCACTTTCCCATCTACCATACAAATGTCTTTTCTTCCCTCTTCTTCTCACTTCCCCCCTTTGTCCTCAGCTTACTTCAACAGCCGCAAATTGAGTTCAAGTGCATAAGTAGTTAATTAACTCAGGTGGGATACAAACTGCTGCTTTGCGGCGCTCCCCCACTGGCGCCATTTGCTCCGTGCGGGAGCCGCAGCAGCCAAACCACGCGGCTCCCGCGCGGAGCAAAAAAGAAGCTCCATTTCGGAGCTTCTTTCCGCGGCGCACTGATGACGTCGTGAAGCGCCAAGGGTGCATTCGTGATGTTATTAGGGCCGTGCGACGTTCGGACGCTCAGCGTCCGATACGTCAATATGGCGCCAGCCATGTAGAAGGGCCGGCGCCATATTGTACGGACACAGTCCGTACTAGACTCAGGGGCGTCTAGAAGAGACGACCCTTTTTTAAAATGGGACGTCCTCCGGACGTCCCAACTGCCGGTATGTAACCGGCCTCAGTAAAGGAGGGAAGAGGTGGAATTTCCCAGTAGGCTCTGGTAAACTGCTGCAGCCTCTCCTAGGTTGTGTGTTCTTCCTCATTGATAACCTTTGCTATGTTGATCATACTGAAATGTTGCTGGGCCACATGTGTCCCAGCCAGCTTTCATTTGTGAAATTTTGGAATGTATGGAGTTCCCAACAGTCTTAGGCTGTTGTTGCAAGTCATTTCCAGCTTATAGTGACCCCAAGGCAAACCTATCAATGGGTTTTCTTGGCAAGTTTCTTCAGAGCAGGTTTTGCCATTCCCATCCTCTGAGGCTGAGAGCATGCATCTTTTCCAAGGTCACTCCATAGTCTCAGGCAATCTAGGGAATAGTTTTTGGTGGGGTTTTTTTTGGGGGGGGGGGAGGTTATGTGGCCATGTTCTAGAAGATTTTATTCCTGATGTTTCACCTGCATCTGTGGCTGGCATCTTCAGAGAATGGTGGCATGGGAATGAGTGGGGTATATGACCGGTCACACAGTATATATGCCCCACTCATTTCCATCCCACCGTTCTCTGAAGATGCCAACCACAGATGCAGGCAAAATGTCAGAAATAAAGTCTTCTTGAACATGGCCACATAGCCCAAAAATCCAAATTGGTACAGTTGGAAGGTATGGAATGGTACAAGAACTATGGATGCCAACCATGAAAGCCTTTGACTTCACAGTCTAGGGAATGTTAAAGAATGCTAGGAGCTGCACTTCAAATCCATCTGGAGAGTTGCAAAATTCTCATCCCCATCTTACAGCTGCATGAGCAATATCTTTCAACAGGGTCACTGCATGTATGACTGGTTACAATTCAGTCTGCCGTGTCTCAGTATCCCCCTCATTATTTAAAGCACACACAAATATGTAAAGCACACACATACTCTGTACGCCATAAACATTTATTCAAAACTCTTCCTCGTCTCCCTTATACATACAGACATCTATCTTTCTTATAGCCCATTCACCTCTATGCACAATCGCCATGTCTTCCTACATATGCAAAGTCTGTGTGTGTGTGTGTGTGTGTGTGTGCAGGCATGTGTGTACACCGAGCAGCCAGATTGGCCCATGCTCTCTGGTAAGGCCTGCTTCATTATGAATGGCATAAGTGAACCCAGCCTCCATCCCAAAACTTTACATCCAAGCATAAAGTCAAAGGGGAGCAGCCTGTCCTTAAACGTACACATGTGACCCTATGTGTGGCCTCAACAATAGTTGTTGCACTTATTTATTTATTGCACACAAGGTAAATGTGTACATGCATATACCCCCTCAAAAAAACCTAGAATGAATGTATGCAAAGCACCATCCTGTGTCTTGCTTTTAGTTAGTCTCAAAGGTGATACAAAATCCCTTTGCATACTGATTTGCCAGATTAACACAGCTATGTCTTTTGAATCCTGTGTGTATATTATACTCTAGGTTGTAAGGGTGGGATAGGTCCATTATTTCTTCCTTTCTGGCTGGAGGAAACCTCACTACTACCAACCCTGCAAGGAAACTTCCTCCTCCCCCTATTCTACCCCACCCCACCCCTGGGATTGTCTATGCATCATGCAGTTATCTCCTTTTCCCCAAATTGTGCATGCTCAAGCTACACTGCTAGGCCTTCAGCAGGAACCACACAACACCCTGCCTCTCTCTCTCTCTCTCTCTCACACACACACACTCATGTTTATATACACAGCATCCTCTTTGATTGTGAGAAACCAAGTCACACACACAACCAGCCTCTTCCCCATGCAAGGATCTCCTAGGCTTGTGGACCTATTTCCCCCCCCCCCCCCCTTTTTTTTTGTCATTCAGTCATACAATAAGCCCTTGACTAGCACTAGGATGGGCACTGTCATCTGTACAGGGTCTCCTTTGTGCACCTCTGTGTGTTAGAAACCTAGCAAGACATGCCCCTATGCGAGAGTGTATGTTGAAAACCTAGCTAGATATACCCCTATACAAGTGTGCATGTGTGTGTGGCAAACCCAGCTAGACATGCACCTATACAAGTGTGTGTTGCAAATCTAGCTATATATGCTCCTATACAAGTGTGTGTTGCAAACTTGTGTGTATGCATATTGCAAACCTAGCCAGGCATACCCCTATGCAAGTGTGTGTGTACTGCAAACCTAGCTAGACATGTCTCTATGCAAGTGTGTGTGTGTTGTGGCAAACCTACATGCCCCTATGTAAGAGTGTGTGTGTGTGTGTGTGTGTGTGTGAAACCTAGCTAGACATACCCCTATGAAAGTGTATGTGTTGTAAACCTAGCTAGGCCTGCTCTTTTACAAGTGTGTGGGTGTTGCAAGCCTACATGCTCCTATGCATGTGCATGTGTGAAACCTAGCTAGACATGCTCTTATACAAGAGTCTCTGTGTGTTGCAAACCTAAGTAGATATATCCCTATGCAAGTTGTAAACCTAGCTAGGCCTGCCCCTTTACAAGTGTGTGTGTGTGTGTGTGTGTTGTTTTTGTTTTTTATATACCGCTATTCCAAAGATGTTGTAAAGCTAGCTAGACATGCCCCTACACAAGTGTGTATATATGCTGTAAACCTAGTTAGACCTGCCCCTTTACAAATGTGTGTGTTGCAAACCTAGCTAGACATGCCCCTATAGAAGCCTCTGTGTGTTGTAAAGCTAGCTAGACGTGGCCCTACACAAGTGTGTGCATGATGTAAACCTAGTTAGACCTGCCCCTTTACAAATGTGTGTCTTGTAAACCTAGCTAGGCCTGCCCCTATGCAAGTGTGTGGAGGGGGGGGGGGCTAGCTAGACTTGCCCTTATAAAATAATTGGAGGGGGCCTGTTGTAAAATTAAACATGCCCCTGTGCAAGTGTGCGTGTTGCAAACCTAGCTACTTGCCCCTATGCATGTGTGTATTGCAAACCTAGCCCTGCCCCTTTACAATTGTGTGTGTGTGTCGCAAATCTAGCAAGATATGCCCCTATGCAAGCGTGTGTGTTTGTGTCAAACCTAGCTAGACATGTCCTTATACAAAAGTGTCTGTGTATGTGTGTTGCAAACCTATATAGACATGCCCCTATACAAGTGTCTCTGTGTGTGTGCTGTAAACCTAGCTAGGCCTGCCCTATGCATGCATGTGTTGCAAACCTACCTAGACCTGCCCTTATACAAGTGTGCGTGTTTGTTGTGATCCTATCTAGACCTGATCCTATACAAGTGTCTCTGTATGTGTTGCAAACCTGCCCTTATAAAAGTGCCTGCGTGTGTGTGTTGTGATCCTATCTAGACATGCCCCTATACAAGTGTGTGTGTGTGTTACAAACCTAGCTAGACCTGCCCCTATGCATGTGTGCGTGCTGCAAATCTAGACTTGCCCTTTTGCAATTGTGTGTGTGTTGCAAACCTAGCTAGGCATGCCCTTATAAAAGTGTGTGTGTGTGTGTGTTGAAACCTAGCTAGGCATGCCCCTATGCAAGTGTGTGTATGTGTGTTGTAAACCTAACCAGACATGCCCCTATGTAAGTGTGTGTTGCAAACCTAGGTAGACCTGCCTCTTTGCAATTGTGTGTGAGTGTGTGTGTTGCAAACCTAGACTTGCCCCTTTGCATTTGTGTGTGTGTGTTGCAAACCTACCCAAACCTGCTCCTATGCAACTGTGTGTGTGTGTGTTGCAAACCTAGCTAGCCCTGCCCCCCTTTGCAATTGTGTGTGTGTTGCAAACCCTATGCAGGTGTGTGTGTGTGTTGTGTGGACTGATGGCTTTTCTGAATGAGCAAAGGAGGCTCCTTCAGGGCCCAGGCAAAGGCAGTGGAGGAGCTGCTGCAGCACCGGCCCCTGCGCCGCCCAAGGCCTCGGAGGAGGAGGCGGCCCTGCTGCCAGGCCTTTCCCCTTCCCCCGTCCCACATTCATCCCCCAGACAGAGCGCCCTCCAGCCCCTCACCTTCTCCTTCTTCAGCTTGTAGGGCATCCCGGACCTTCCAAGAGCCAAAGGGACCCGCTCAGCGCCCCTCGATCTCTCCCGCCCGAGCGCCTCCTCCTTTGGTTCTCGTCCCCGCCGCCACCTCCTTCTCCTCCTCTTGCCTCTGCACTGGGGTGGCTGTCCCCCCCATTGGGCCCGCTCTTTCCCAAACCTGCCCAGCAACCGCTTCGTCGAGGGGGCCTCATTGGCCAGGGATGCCGGAGGAGATTTTTCCCATTGGCGAATTTGCTTGATGGACAGCCGAAGGAGGCGGGAGGAGGGAGAGGTTAAAAAAAATAGGCAAAGCGGGACCAAAATGGTGGGGAGGGGAGAAGGGGAGGGGGGGAAGATGGTCTCCTCAGCCAGGAATCAGGATAGGCAGCATATAGGTCACTATGGCCGCCTCAGGAAGGGAAATGTGAGGGGAAAGAGACGCTCTTTGTCAAATCAAAGGCCAACAGTACAAAGGATACACACAAACACACACACACACAGGTTTCTCTGTGTCATTGTCAAGGAGAAGCATCCCTAGTCTGAAGTAAAACCTCCTCCTCTTTCTCTGAGGGAGGGAATGGTCACCCAGGTGCTCAGGAGACAAGGCACCACCTGCATTGCAGTCCCCCCCCCTCTCTTTCTATCTATATATATATATATACACATATATCTCAATCATTCCTCCCTTACAAAATAATAATTTTAGAAATAAAAGGGATGTCTTGTCAGCTGCTGGTTATTACAGTTTTAGTGGCTGCTGTCCCTTTGGATCCCATTGTTTGGTACTGTATATGGATATGTGGTGGCAGCTTAGCTAGAGATACATTTATTATTATTATTATTATTATTATTATTATTATTATTATTAATGCTGTCAGAGACTGTAGAACAGATTTCTTGAAAAGCATAATAATAATAAATTTATTATGCTTTTCAAGAAATCTGTTCTACAGTCCTTGATAGTAGTACTGAAAGTCTTAATAATAATAATAATCATTTTATCTCTAGCTAAGCTGCTACCATATATCCATATACAGTACCAAACAATGGGATCCAAAGGACAGCAGCCACTAAAATTATAATAACCCCCAGCTATCAGGGACTATGGAATAGATCCCTTTAAAAGCTTAATAATAATAATAATAATAATAATAATAATAATAATGTCCTCAATTTGTTTCATCATTACTATCAGAGACTATAGAACATATTCCTTTAAAAGCCAAATAATAATAATAATGATAATTACCCGTCTTTGTTTCAATATCATTATCAGGGATTGTAGAGCATATTCCTATAAAAGCCAAATAATAATAATAATAATAATAATAATGACCTCGATCTTTTTCAACATTACTATCAGGGACTGTTAAACATTTTCCTTTAAAAGCCAAATAATACTAATAATGACCTCTCTTTGTTTCAATACTATCAGAGACTGTAGAACAGATTTCTTGAAAATAATAATAATAGCACTAACCATAATAATAAAGTCCCTTCTTTATTTCAATATTACTATCAAGGACTGTAGAACAGATTGCTTTAAATGCCAAATACTATAATAATAATAATGACTTCTCTTTCTTTAATGCTGTCATGGACTGTGGAATAGATTTCTTGAAAAGCATTAATAATAATAATAATAACCTCTCTTTGTTTCAATGCTACTATCAGTGGAGCTTCAAAATGTGCATTTCAGTTGGTGGATTTTTGTTTCAATTTGCTAAATGGCCAACACAGCTACCCCTGGATATTATCAGGGACTGTAGAACATATTCCTTTAAAAGCCTAATAATAATAATAATAATAATAATAATAATAATGGCCTTTCTCAGTTTAATACTATCAAGATCTGTAGAATAAACCTCTTGAAAATAATAACAACAATAAAAACCTTTGTTTGAATATTACTTTGCCTATTCTGTCTGTGACACCTTTGATGTATGGTAAAAATACCTTCCCTTTGGGTGGCTGCTTGTCTTCACTCCTCTGGATTTTTCTGGGCCTGGCAGCCCTTCTGATGTCTGAGCTGGAATAATCATTCGCCTGTACAGCCCGGTCCTGGTGCTTCAGTTCATCTTCCAAGAAGTGGGGTTCATAGATGCGTTTTGCTCGGTCTACCAGTGTTTTGATTTTGCTTCTTTTTTGTCCTGGGTGATGGTTGGAGTTCTTGTGCAGGTATTGGTCTGTATGTGTGGGTTTCTTTCAATATTACTGCCATGGACCGTAGAACAGATTTCTGAAGAACCTAATAATGATAATAATAATAATAATAATAATAACAACCTCTCTTTCTTTCAGTACTACTATCAGAGACTGTAGAACAGATATCTTGAACATCCAAATAATTATCATAGAATCATAGAGTCAATAAAGTACTCAGTGACAATTAAAATTAGTAGATCTTAAATTAGCTTCATTTTTCTTGGCTGGGTTGTTTTCCTAATATTGTTCGGAAACAAGCTGAAAATGAAAACAAGAAGGATGACATCCTCAGTGTACCTAAATGATAGTGAATTACTTTATATACTCATGTATAAGTCTAGAAATTTTAGTCAAAAAAATTGACCCAAAAAATGGGTTGACTTATCCATGGGTCAAGTTAAGTACTGTACTTTTATTCACACACACACACACACACACACACATATATATATAGCATTCCCTTCTCTGAATTGAGTGCCAAAAGGTGAGAACTTAGTCCATCTCAGGAAATCCTAAAAGAACCACTGCCTCCCTTTGCTCTCTATTCCATGACATCCCTTCTGGACCTTTTGAATGCCTGGGTGGGAATATAGTGGTGCTAATTCCCTCTTCGTCCGTCCACCAGCCTTTAAGGTGAACACAAATAGTTATGTCTGCTGGAATTTTGTAAGTTCTTTGGCACATTTTCTTTTCTTTTCTTTTTTTATTTTTTATTTGCCTTTTCTTTTCCACACCTTTTTCCACAATAGACATCTATTGTATTTACATACATACATTCTTATATTTTTCCTACTGTTTCTTTATCCCTCCCATTCCTCCCCTATTCCCCCTCCCCCCATTATTTTCAATGGGGCTTGAGCATATGCACTATTTGTTTTACACTGAGAGGTCCGGAACGGATCCCCCACATAAGGCAAGGGCGCACTGTATCAAAATCCATAATTTTGGCCACATAATCTGCCCTCAACATATACTGTAGGTTCAAAACACACATAATCCAGTTTGAGACCACCTTAACTGCTCTGGCCCAATGCTAGGGAATTCTGGGAACTGTAGTTTTGTGAGACAGTTAGGTTTCTCTGTCAGAGAGCTCTGGTGTCACAATATACTACAATTCCTAGGATTCCCTACCACTGAGCCATGGCAGTTGAAGCGGCCTGAAACTGGATTATTTCTGCAGTGTGTTTGGGACCATAGTCGATAAATATGGTATATTCTTTCCCAAAATCTTTTTAGAAGAAGGGAGAATAGAACATTAAGCAAATAAACCTGCACACAATTATGCTGTCATAGAAATACTATTCTTATAGAAATATTGCTGTTACTGAAACAGCCAGTACATAAATGTGTGATAACATGGTTGCCCCTAATAAAAAAAAATGTCTGGCTGGTCAAAGCAGAGCAGGGTGTTTAAATTATTAGAAAATTGGTGAATGTTTGATGCAGAATTCAATACTTGATTAAACTCATAGTAAACACAGCCATTGCTAATTCAAATACCTAGAAAAACATGATTGAAATAGTATGCGGTGTATCAAACATGTAAAAACATCCCAATATGATTGTATCAAAAATATGAAAATGTAAAGGAATGTCAATAGAACAAAAAATAAATTCCACAGACAACATAAGTAGCAAGCTGGTAAATAATGATTAAACAAGTTAGAACAAAATAAATAAATCTACACAATCAAAGAAAAACAAGCCTCAAATAGAATGGCAGCTATTCATAAGTTTATCACACGGAGGTTTTTGCAGGTTTTTGCAGCTCAGTTCCAGGTTGACTGCGGGTCCAACGATGCGAATTCACACAATAATGTGATGTGTTATCAGACGTGATTCCTTTCTATGGGAGCTCCTTCCGTGGCACTTCCACAGTGACTCCTAATTTTGATGAATTCGGGGGGGGGGGGGTGAAATTGACAGAATTCGCATTCATGCTTACTTCGATTTCACTCCGAATTGTTCTGGTGTGGAATGCAACTTTGCTTCTGCTCTGTTACACCACCGCAAACCCCCCAGGTTGCAAATTTCCCATGATGCAGAGCTGCAATTTCCCCCCATTTCCTTTCGGTGGGCCTTTCACTTTCAGGGCAACTTTCAGGGCAACTCATTTTTGGGGAATATATATATGTGTGTGTATGTGCATGAATGTGAATATACAGATATGTCTGTCTGTCCGTCTGTCTGTCTATGTGTGTGTGTGTTGAAATTGCTGAAATGGAAGGGAAAATAAAAAAGGGGGATGAAGAAGACACAGAAATGTTCACGAGACAAATATTCATGCAATCACGCAATTACGCAAAACAGGGAACAAGAACTTGTGCCCTTTTTCACCCCAGAAACGTACACGGTCACAATGTGTTCAGACCCCCACTGAGCATGCGCAAGGGTGCCGATTCGAATCGTTGAATCCCACCGGTGTGGTAATACAATTTGCACTCACTCTGCTTTGTTTGAATCCGCATCACGTGACTTGCCTTGGATTCGATTCCCCCTCGATTCAGAAGGTCAACGGAAGGGCAACCAGGTGTGATAAAACATTGTTATAATGTGAATTCGCATAGCTGAACCAGGAGTCACCCTGGATCTGAGCTGCAAAAATTCTTCTCTGAAGATGCCAGCCACAGATGCCAGTGAAAAGTCAGGAATAAACTCTTCTTGAACATGGCCACATAGCCCGAAAAACCCACAAAATACTACAGTGTGACAATGTTGGTCAAAATGTTAGAAGGTGTTCGAAGATCCCATGCATGTAACAGGTAACAAGTAAACCACAGTTAACAATCACAGTGATACAGGAACAATAAATGCATAGTAAGACAAACTACTTTATCAGTTAAAAATATAGTGTGAAGGAACTTGTAATAAATCCAGATCTGCATCAGTGCTAACTATTAATGCTGGCAAAAATCCCAAAAGAGCTTTGATGGCCACTCCAGGATATTTCTTAAGTCATGTCAATGGCCTTCTGCCTTAGAAGAAATTTAAATAATAGAAATGTCAATTTTAACAGTGACATGTGGATCCCTTTCACACAGCACAAATTTTTGATTTAGTTTTTATTCCCTGCTCTTCAGACAAAAAGCCTCACAGAGTGGCTTGTTTTTGTTGTTATGGCAAACCTGTCACAGGGGTTTCTTGGCAAGTTTCTTCAGAAAGAGTTGCCACCCTCTGAGGCTGAGAGAGTATGATGTGCCCAAGGTCACCCAGTGGGTTTACATGGCTGAGCCAGAATTCAAACCCTGATCTTCTAGTGTCCTCCAAAGTGTCCTTGTCCAACATTCAAATCACTACACCATGCTGGTTCTTGAGATTAGTGCCTCATCAAACTACAAACCCCAAGATCCAACAGGATACAGCATTTAAAATGGGACGCCATTGTTTAGTGTGAAAGGGCTTGTGATGGTAACACAGTCTGATGGCATTTTTCAAAGCAACACTCAAGATTTCTAGCCAAGAAATGTCCAGGGAAGCCTAAGTGCATGTTGTGCCACAAAAACATGCTTGAGGTGGCATGTGGACCTATTCTGCCCCCAAAGGGCCTTTCTGTTATATGTTCTGTTGCCCTAAATTGTCATTTTAAATGTGTCGCTCTTTGTATATAGATTGATTAGCAACTGATTAGATCTGACTCCTTGTGTTGCAGTTGATTGATTATCCTAGCAGATCTCCTCATTCTGATTTGGTTCCCCTCAGTCATTTCTCTCTGCTCTCTAAAGGGCCTTGTATTTTCATCCTGCGGCTCATCATCCTTCAGCTCATCTTACTGCTCCTCTCACCATCTTCCCTTTGAATTGCTATCATTGGATTCTAGAATGAAATGCACTAGATTTTATTTATCTTACTGTGGCTGAAAATGAGTTAATTGCCTGAACAGACATATAGCCAGGGACAACATGTGTTGTGCTCAGAATAATCCCAGTGCTGTATTCTGCCCACCTATTGCTTAAGGGGATGGAATATTTAGAGTAAAAATATGATTTAATAGGACAATAATGGAGATGCATAACAGTTATAACTGTGGGGAGACCATAGTCACCAACCCAACTTTATTTGTCAGTGAAAGAAGGAAAAGTTATTTGCTCTTCAGTATCAGAATAAAGTAGAATTTGCAAGCTGAGTTGTTTTATTTTAATGAAAGGTGGAATAATCCTGTTCTGTTTTCACTGTAAAAAATAAAGTTAGAATTTCCAGACTTAATCCGTGTCTCTTTATTCAAATATAAACCCTACTGAGTTAAGTCGGATTTACTTCCAACTAAAAGGTTCATAAGATCTTAACCTTAATTGCTAATAGGCTCACAACAAACAACATGACCATTCACAATTGAATTATGGAATTAACACTCTTTTAGCTTCCCCCTCCCCAAAACAATTCTGTACATGTTGGCTGAGTTCAGTAGGATACACCCGACAAAAAAAGTGGCCAGGTTTGAAGGATTACACAAATCCATGCAGGATAGTTCTACAAAAGGCTACTAGATATGGAAATTGCATGGAAGATCCATGTGCTCAGATAGGACTGACCCAAGACATTTTGCTGTATCAGGCATATGATACTCTTCAGTTCCACATGCTGAAGCTGCCTAGACTGGCACTTGAATCTTGATTTGTTCTAGGACCCATTTGTCTGTCTTCTTGGCCACACAGGTATCCTCAGCACTCTTCTCCAGCACCACATCTCCAATTAGTTGATCTTCTTTCTGTCCGCTTTCTTCACTGTCTAGCTCTCACATCTGCACATGGCAATGGGGAATGCCATGGCTTGGACAGTTCTGACTTTAGTGCTCAGTCAAAATCACTGGACCCTTCAGCATCTTGTCTAATTCTTCCCATTCCTAAAGAAATCCTTCTTCTGGTTTCTTGACTGCAGTCTCCATTCTGATCAATGTTTGATCCAAGGTATAGGGGAAATCTTTATTCTGATTTGCTCATTATCTAAGTTGAATTTATGTAAATCTTCTATGGTAGTTATTTGTTGTTTTCTTTATCTTAGGCATTAAGCTTGCCTTTGCACTTTCTTCTTTAACTTTCCTTTGTAACTGTTCCAAGTCTGTGATGTTTTCACTAATAGTATCTGCATATCTTAGATTGCTGATGTTCCTTCCTCCTATTTTCACTCCTAATTCTGAGTCTAAACCTGCTATTCTTATGATATTTTTGCATACAAGTTGAACAAATAGGTTGATAGGATGCAGCTTTGCCTGACCTCTTTGCCACTTGGAAAGCATTGTTTCTTCAACTTGTCTTCTAACAGTAGCTTCTTGTCCCAAGTACTGATTTCTCATCAGGATTATCTACTGTAGTGGCACCTCAGTTTCTCTAAGAGCATTCCATAGCATTTTGTGATCTATGCAAAGGTTTTGCTATAATCTATAAAGCATATTGTGCTGAGCAACAAAAGATGGAACAGAGGAGAATACATGACAGAAACAGTGCATATTTTCCAGTTATCCAAGGAATACCTTAACTGAGTTTAAATGACACTGGCTGCAACCCACAGATTGTGTTCAAATGTACGTAGTATTTTACGAATTGGTAGTAGTAATACCATTCTTGAATTTGCCTGGGTTTTGGGAAAGTTACATGTAAACAGTGAAATGATGTATGGCGCAGGGGGAAAAATAACTGTATGCTTGAGGAAGGAACTTGTTTTCTCCTGCTCCAGAGACTTATTGGGAGTCGAGACAGACAGGCTGTGCAGACCGCCCCTAAAAGGAGGCCTGTAGCTGCCTCCAGCTGCACTGGATTGGGGCTGCAGCAACCATATGCCACGGCCCTGATCTGGCCTTCCCAGAGTGCAAAAGGGAGCCACAAAAAGTGTTTCCTTTTTGCGCCCTGGAAAAGGTGTGATAGCTGCGGCACTGTGGCTTTAAGGCGCTCCTTTGGTGCTGTTGCACTCTGGGACTTGTAGTCCACCAAGGCTTAAGAGCTCTCTGGCTTAGCATTCCAAATGCCTTTCCCTGAACTGCAAACCCCAGAATGCAACAGAAGGCAGCTAGAACCATTAAAGTGGAAGAGCACCACTATAAGAGTGTAGTTGCTGTGATTCCCACTCTTTGGTCCTCCAGATGTTTTGGATCCTCAGCTAGAAGCTCATAGCCCCCACTGGACTACAAGTCCCAGAATGCAACAGGAGGCAGACAGAGCTGTGGAAGTGGAAGAGCAGCGCTATATGAATATAGTGCATGAATCTCCACTGTCTGTATGTCCCTTCCACTTTCATGTCTCTAGCTGCCTCCAGTTGTTTTTTGTGGGGTTTTGGGGCTATGTAGCCATGTTCTAGAAGAGTTTATTCCTGACGTTTTGCCACCTTCAGATGATGCTTCCAGTTGCATTGTGGGCTTCGTAGTTCAGTGAGGCCTAGGAGTTCTCTGTCTTAGAATTCCCAAACGCCTCCCTGAACCTCAAACCCCAGAATGCAACAGGAGGCGGCCAAAGCAGTTCAAAGTGGAAGAGCAGCGCTATAACTGTAGTGCTTGAATTTCCACCGTCTGTATGTCTCCTCCACTTTCATGTCTCTAGCATTGTCCCGTTGCATTGTGGGCCTTGTAGTCCAGCGAGGCCTATGCCCTCTCTGTCTCAGGATTCCCAAACGCCTCTCCCTGAACCGCAAACCCCAGCATGCAACGGGGGCAGCTAGAGCCATTAAAGTATAAGAGGTGCGCTATAACTAAGAGCTTAGTGAGGCGGTGTCTACTGTCTTTAAGGGCCGAAGGGGCCTCCATTTTGCCTCAGGCAGGCTTCCTTAATGGCGGCGGTGGCGGTGCTGCGTTGCCTGGGCGAGCCAGGCCCCCCTCGTGAGGCGGCGGCGGCGGCGGCGGCGGCGGCGCTGCTCCCTCCGTCGGCGGGGCTGCTGGTGGCTCCCTCGGGCGGAGAGTGGGCCGCCTCCTCCTCTCCGGGGGGCAGCCTGGTCCTGGCGATCCGGGCGCCGCTTCCGGAGGCCCAGCCGGTGCTGCTGTGCGCGGCGGTGCTGGAGGAGGAATCCACCTGGGGACTGGAGCTGTGGCTGGGGCGGCCCTTCCTGAGGCACCTGGGCCTGGCTCCGGGGAAGGCCGTGAGGGTGTGGCCCGTGCGGAGGCCTCCGCTGCTGGGCTGGGTCTTGTTAGGGGGCGCCTCCGCCGCCCGGCCTCCGAGGCTCCTCCCGCCGGGGCCAGGCGTCTTAGTCCGGCGGGGAGAGGCCCTTCCGAGCTCGGGGCTGCGAGTGCTGGAAGCCAGGCCTACTCTGCAGGGCCTCCTGGGCGCCGGGACCCGCGTGGCCCTAACGGAGCTGAGAGGCTGGGAGGCGCCAAGCAGGCCTCCGCCTTCTCCTCCTGCTCCGTTGGTCTGCAGCTGGGTCCCTCGCGGGGAGAGGCTCCTGGTCGGGAAGCGGGGCCGCCCTCCTCCTCCTTCCTTCCGGGGCGAAGACGCCGCAGAGGCCCTTTGGGTGACCCCCGGCTCCTTGCGCCGCCTGGGGCTCTTCGATCGAGAGTGGGTTTCCCTGAAGGGCCAAGAAGGGGAGCCCCACCTGGCCCCCGTCAGGACCCTCCTCCTCCTCCGGGGCTCGCCATGGGGAGAGCGAGGGGAAAGCGGCGCCTGCCCGGGCCACACGGCCCTCCTCCCCGCCGCCTTGGCCTTCAACCTCTCCTGCGACCCTTTGGAAGGCAGCCTCCTCCAGCTCCAGGTGGGAGCCCTCCGGCTGCTGCTATTGGCGCCGCCAGAGGATAGGGAAGGAGGGAGGCAAGTCGGGCAGAGGAGAGAGCAAAGGAAAGCAGGCGCGAAGGAAGGAAGGAGGGGGATAAATTCATCCTCAGATTCAAGAGGGGTTACAAATTAAGGCCCACAAACACACTGCAGAAATAATCCAGTCCGAGCACTGCTCTGGCTGACTGCTAGGGAACCCTGGGAATTGTAGTTCCTGCCCATCTGGTGACTTTCACACCAAAATGGGTGCTTTTCGGGGCCTTTGGTGTGATTTTGGTGAAGATTTGGTGACTTTTGCACATTTCAGCTCCAGCCTGAGATGGAGCCCCTTCATGTCAAAATAGACACCTTAAAAGTATTAGAAGGACTGAAAGATTCTTTGGTTGGTTTTAATGGTAATTTTGGGAGTTGAAATAAGTTCCAATTATTTTTATTCAATTAGGGCTACGTTTTATTGCCATATTAACATTACAGGGACTTTTCGGGGATTTTGACTGAATATTTGGTGAGATACAGGGGGATTTGGTGGGTTTTGGGCCAAACGTTTGGGGAATGATCTTCGAGGCTTGTGGGCAGCGCTGCCCCTAGCATTGGTCCAGGGCAGCTAAAGCAGTCTCAAGATGGATTGTTTCTGCAGTGTGCTTTCCACCTCAATTACCCTTGGAACCAAACAAAAATCCATCAGCAATACCTGTACAGTATTTATTTTCCAACCAAAGTGCAGAATATGCTTGTTGCAAGCTTTGGAAGCTCCATGGGCTTCTTTGTCATCAGGCAAGAGGCTACAAACCAGACAGGAGAAAGAAAAGAGCAACAATTGGAGATGTTAGCCAGATGCCTGCATATTGTTTCAGTCCTTAGTAAAGATGGTATATTGGGGAGGAGGTCTTTTGCGCAGGCAGGGCCCTCCTCCTCCTCCTCCTCTTGGCCATGCAGCAAACTGGTTACAGCGTTTTCTTGGCAAGTTTCTTCAGAGGAGGTTTGCCATTGCCATCCTCTGAGGCTGAGAGAGTGTGACTTGCCCTCGGTGGGTTTCCATGGCCAGGCTGGGAATCTAACCTAGTCCTTGTTCCAACTCTAAAACCATTGCACCACACTACCTTACAAACCAATACCTTAAACCACTAATATAAATATAAATACTGTAAATGACTAACCCAGTTCCCTACTCATCCATGAAAACCCACTGGTTGACCTTAGCTGAGTTACAAACTCTAAGCCTCAGAAGAAAGGTTCTCTTTAGGGTCACCATAATTTGGAAACAACTTGAAGACACACAAAAACACCATTGGCATAATGGTTTGAATGTTGGACTAGGATTCTAGGAGCCAGGGTTCACATCCCCACTTATCTGGAAAACCCACTGTAGGACCATGGGCAAGTCATGCTGTTTAGCCTCAGAGAAAGGCAATGGGAAGCCCCCTCTGAGTAAATTTTGCACTTACAGCCTGAACGTGAGAAAAATTTGTGCAAAAATGTATACATTTTGAGATGCATTTTTCCTAATGGACACATTTTTGTGCATTTTTTCCAGTTGACCAAAGCATGTTTGTTCACACTTTTCAAATATATGCATAGTTTTGTACATACTGGTATTCTTCTTTCTGAAACACACAGCAGGCCTTGGAAATACACACATTTCTCAGACAAGCTGGACTTTCTCCTGAAGGAAGTGTAAAATGGATATCTTCATACCTTTGTGAACGCAACAAATCTCTTTCCATCCCTAGTTAAAGTTGCATGAAATGGACTGTGGAGTCTTCTCTCAGTTCAGTTAACATTCATCTTATTTTGCATAGGAAGTGGTGTGTATTCCTCATAGTGTCATGCGTATCAATTTTTCTTTTTTCTGTGTAAGATTGGAATGTAGTTACTAATTCCCCAGTTCTGTTCTTATAGTTGGGTATTGATTGAATGAAAAGCTTACTGTGATGAATCATGGAGTGGTAGGGTTATACATGCCATGTGAATTGACACCCATTTATATACTGAGACTTCATATGCACAGCGTATGCACACCTGTCTCCTCTGGGACAGATTGGGTTGGATGTGCATGCGAACTGCAGCAGGAATGGGAAATTTGTACTGTCAGTTATGCACTAAGTGTTGCTTTTAAGTTGGCTAGTACATAAAATTAAATTGTGAGCGGAAAGAGGAAAATGATACACAAAAAAGTACAGACTGTTGCAGCTGCAGTAAAACTGAGTATCTGCTAATTAGCTTACTTGCTGTTCACCGCTATGATCTTTGGAATAGCGGTATATAAAAAACAAAAACAAAAAACGACTGTGAAGTTAATTGTAAAATGGAATTTAAATGTCTTTGGGAATACGCATACTGAGGGCGGATCCAGACTCTCATAGGATAGGTTGGAACACAGCAGGTTGCTATATTTACATGAAATGATTGCTTTAATCTCCTAGCTGTTCAAACTGCGTAGTGGAATTGAATCAGAATAGGGCTGTTTGTCCTTTATAGAGATATGGTGAAGCTGCTGGTGCACAAGAGGTAAAAGGAAGCCGATCCTTGCTATCTGTGCCACCCTTTGCCAAGGAGCTACACATAGAAATCGTGTCCTCGCCAGCCTACAGCACCAGAGGAGTCTATGACCAAATTCTGTACCGACACTTTCAAACTCCCAGGTTAGCCTTTCAGTTAAGATCACAACTTAACATCTTCACCCAACTTAATGAGCTGAAGGGATAATCTTACTGTTGTGCTTTTTATTTACTATACAAGCACACTATAAGCAGAGCATGGCCCTATGCACACTGCATAGACTTTTTTTCTAAGTAAGTTAATATTGATTCTGAGGATGTTTCGAATTATGTCTTCAGACAGTCAATTAATGCAGTTGCATTGGCTGAGAGAATTTGTACAGGCTTTTCTGTAGCAGCACAGTGCTGTTAAGTTTGTTCTATGTACAACATACGTTCCTTGGGGTTTTCTAGTAATCTCTGAAGACTCCCCTCTTTTTTAGTGGCCAGTTACTGTATGCTGGTTGCAAAACATAGTTGAGAACTATTTTTGGAAGTCTGCATTTATAAATATAAATGTTATATAAACCAATGTTATGCAAAAGCCTTGGGATGGGACCCTAGGAATCCCACCCTCCCTGGGGCCAATCCCAAGAGAAAGTCAGGGAAATTAATTAATTAATTACCCTCCCAAGTGTTTCCTCTTCCCTACACCTTTTATGTGTGTTTTTTTATGTTACAACCTCATCTAAATATAGGATTTAAAAAAACATATTTCACTTTTTTATGCAGAACTTGTTTTTCTTCTGATGATACTGTTTCACGCCAAATCATTTGGTTTTGAGCCATACAGGTTCTTCAGCCTCTTCTATACAACATAGAAATTTCAGAGGTCTTATTGCTTTGCATCTTGTCATATCTGCCCGAGGGGAAAAAACATTTTTCTTTTCCTTGGTTAAATGATGTGATTATAATTCTTCACTGTGGCTGTTTCATTACAGGCTAGTACAAGAAGAAGATATTTTGTGTGTTCCAACAGCTGGACATCCTGAATTTTTAGAAGGAAATACAGAAAAGTTTTTTAGGTATGTTGTCCATCATCTGGTAAAGGCTTCAATGAATTGTCAATTTGCAGTCATCAAACTGCTTGCTGTAATATTAAGTGAACTAGCTTGGACTGTTTTTGAAGAAACTGGGGAGAACAATCCTTGAAAATCTTGTTAATCCTGGTTTGCATCTTCTATTCTTATAGTCCTTGCTAACTGAAGCCTTTTATTTTAGTTTAAGGAGGGCTATATTTCACCCTCAAAAATCAAGGCCAGTAGCAATTAAAAAGAACTGTGGAACTATCTAAACTGCTGCTCCCCCAAAGTATAATCTTAGCTGTTTAAATATTCCTGTTGTTTACTGCTGGTTAGTCTGAATTCAGTGTTTTTGATGCTAGAAATGTACTGTAGACTGTTTGTTTGCTCTTTCTTTAGGTGGTCAGATCTCTACTTTAAGGTTAAAAAGATAATACCAGTGGAGGAAAAGCACCAAAGTGTAGGATACTTGGTTGACACCAAGCATACATCTTTATTTCTGGTAAGTCATGAAGGATCTGTGAAGTCAATATGACATTGTACCTTTGTCATTTTGGCTCTACTATGCACTAGTAATGTCTGGGGGTTATGATATTTGATTTAATTAAAAAAAAAGTTTTACGGCTGTTGGTCTGGACATCCTTCTTCTTTGCCATCCTGAAAAACAGCAATCCACTCACTTCTTCTGCCCCCACCCAATTTATACAGTGGTACCCCGGGATACAAATGCGCCGCCTTACGAAATTTCCGGGTTACGAAAAAAATCCATAGAAAAAAACTGTTCCGGGTTACGAAGGTTATTTCGGGTTACGAAAAAATTTTTGGTGCTTTTCGGCGCTTTTTCGCACGAAATCGCGGCTTTCGCTATTAGCGCCTATGGCTTTTTCGGCTTACGAAGGATTTCGGGTTACGAACGCGGCAGCGGAACGAATTAAATTCGTAACCCGGGGTACCACTGTATTAACCTTTAGAACATATTAAACAAAAACACTCAGTTACACACATAACATCCAAAATAAGAGCCCTAAACCAAACTATAAAATAATAACCGTAAACTAAACTAGATTACTCCCCCCAGCCCTTTCATATCCCCAACTCCCTCCCTCTACACAAAACGATAGCAATTGACACAGACTTCCCATGTCCCAAGCCTGAGAATATTAACACACAGTATATTAAGCTTTGCAGTAATGTTAACTTACAGTATTTTTGTTTTACTTGTGACCTAAAAAATTAATCAAAATTGCGTCAAGCCTCAAATTCTCCAGCCATAATCTTTCTTTCTTCTTCATATAAGACAAAATTAGTCTTTAAAAATTTGCACAGTGATTTTTCTTTAATTAAACAGCAGTAATCAGGGTCTGAGCTAGAAGTGAGTGGTTGAATAGTCCACTCACTTCTACCTCAGACCCTGATTACTGCTGTTTTCAATCCTGCCCACCACAGATCTGTGGGGCCTGGCAGAGTACCCTGAAGGAATTTTGCCTTTGTCAGATAAATGATTCGAACACTGATCTCCAGAGTCATAGTCCAGCACTCAAACCACCACACCATGCTGGTTGTCACACAGGATGCCTAGATAATCACAAACAAATTTAAGAGAGAATGTTAAAAAGTAGGGCCACTTTCTTTCTCTCTCAACTTCTATTTTCATTATTATTTAAACTAGCAAAAATGTCTTCTTTCCTAATGTGAAAATTTAACCAGCCTCCCAGGCAACATATAAATCACCAAATAGCTATCTCTGTTGTAAATGGTATTGTCTGAGTGACTTTAAAGGCCTTTTTCTGTTGAACTGCTATTCAACTTCTTTGTCTTGAAGGTTGGTTCAACAAATAGTGCTGTTCCATCTTTCCCATCTCAAGATGCCCAAGGTTACTGGAGCAGTTTGTCACCTGCTGGGCTCTGTACTCCAGTGAAACAACTCTGTGATATTCTTGGCCCTTACTTACACAGCAGGTTAGTCAGACCGCTTGACTTGAGTTTTGCAGTATAACACACTACTATAGATAGCTATGGGAGTTTAGAAATATGTAACTGCTGCCTTTTGTTGATAGATTTTTGAGAATTTGGGGTTTCTGGGTTTTACTTTGACTATATGGGATGGTAGTTTTTTTCAGGGTTGTTCATTCAAGTGGCTCTTGTTCTCTTTTCTTTTTGTGCAAAATGAAGTGATCAAGTTGCTGATTTCTCTGTTACAGGGGAACTCTGTTAAATGGAGCTGGAAGCATTCTTCTTTCAGGACCCAGTGGTGTAGGGAAGCTGACAGCTGTCAGAGCTGCCTGTAGCCGCCTTAATCTCCATTTGTTCAAGGTAGTTGGAGACTTGTAACTTCATCTTCATACTCTTAATGTGTGGAATGAAGAGTGTAGCATTGAATATCCCTCTTCTCTTTCTCTATCCCTCCCCTAGTTGAGGATTACTGAATTTGTCTTCTGCCTTCTTGAAATATGAGATTATTATATAAATGGAAGGTGTTACTTTTATTCATGTTACTGTTTACTTTTTATGAAAAGGAGGAGGAAAATGGAGAGTTCCAGATGTAGACAACCTAATTAGGATGGCCCTATTGAATAAATTGCTAGTGTACTGAGTACAGTCAGGACATAAGTAAATCCAGTGATTCAGTGGGTCTACTTTGGTTGAGACTAGCAATTGCATTTAGATTTCTGTTTATAACAGTTGTGTCAAAAAGATATGGCCTGTATTTCAGCCAGTGTGGCCTTTTTCTTACTCCATTTCATCTTTGTTTTCTCTCTGTGTGTAGGTGGATTGTGTTGCTTTGTGTGGTGACACCAGTGCATCTACGGAAGCAAAACTGTGTGCTGCCTTCTCACAGGCTGAGCTGTATAATCCTTGTGTTCTGCTGATGAAAGATGTAGAGCTGTTAGGAAAGGATCGTGATGGAGTTGGGGAGGACTCCAGAGTTATCCTTGCATTGAAGCAGCTTCTCCAAGACAGGGAAATGAAGACTAGGTATGAACCACTCTTCTAATGTGCATCTCTAAAATATGCCCGTCACTCCCTCAGAGTGTGATAGAGTCTCCTTTGGAGGTTTTTAAACAAGCTAGATGGCCATCTATTGGGAATGCTTTGATTGTCTAATACTGCAAGGCAGGAGTTGAACTGGATGGCCCTTGTAGTCTCTTCCAACTCTATGATTCTGTGTTACTATAGCAAGCCCATTTTCACAGCATAGTAGAATTTTGTAAATAGAGTTGCTTTTGACTGCTTTTATTAATTTATTTTTAGATTAATTTTTATTAATTTTTAAAACAATCTAATTTACACTCAAACTAATATACAATAAAAGATAAAGAAACTGGGGGAGGAATCAAAAAGAAGAAAGAAAGAAAGAGAAAAAAGGGAGAATTGAAAGAAAAAGACAAACAACTGAGATTGCATCCACACTGCAGAAATAATCCAGGTTAATATCACTCTAACTGCCATGGCTCAGTACTAATTGTTTGAATTGTTTAATTGTTTTTTAAACTTCGTATTTTTAATGTTTTATACTACTTTAACTTGGACTGTTTTAGATTTGCTATCCACTTTGAGCCCCTGTACTGGGAGGAAGGCAGGATATAAATAATAATATGGCATTATGGGAATTGTAGTTTGTTGTGGCATCAGGACTCTCTGACTGAGAATGTCTCACAGAGCTACAGAAAAATACATTTCATCTCAACATTAGGATGGGAAGAGCTGGTCAACAGTGGGATACACTCCCTCAGAGAGTGTTGTTGTTATTGCTGTTTGGGTTAATTTATATAGTGCTGTACATTTTGCATGGCACTTTACAGAGTTCTCAAAACAACATACAGCCTGGCAACGACATACAGTCTAAAATCACAAAATACAAAAATAGTAGTAGAGTAGTGGAGTTTCCTTCTTTCAAGGTTTTTAAACAGAGACTGGATGGCCCTTGAGACCTCTTCCAACTGTATGATTGTATGACTGTAATGAAAACAAAAAAGTAGAAAAAAATTATTCTACCATTACAGATCCAAATAATCCTACTGAAATTACAAATAAACATAGCCACAGATTATTACAATGTTAGAGTTCCTGTTGCTCAAAAAGTCCATGGTTTTGACTGTTTTGATTTTTTAAATGATTATATGATTTTGAATATTTATTAGCTGATGGTGGTTTATGTTTAGACATAAGTACTGCCATTTCTTTTTCTGTTCCCCACCTCCTCCCCTTAAATCATTAAACTTTTAAAAATATTACTGACCACTACTTCATGAGTGGCGAAGATTGTTTTGATTTTAACGACATAATAGATGCAGCAGCCTATTTCTCTCTCTTCCATCTGCTTTCCTACTCACTGAAAGGGAAAACGTACAGGGGTGCCGCACTCCTTCAAGAACCTACAACAATTTTAGCATGCTTATTTATGATTTATAGCTCACATTTTAGTTAGAATACTGAAGCCATAAAAATACCAGAAGAAGGGATTTTTTTAAAAGACAGATATACTGTTGATTATGGAGCTACGTATTCACTTAAATAGTTGGTATGGACTGCAATAGGAGAACAGGGAGTTTTCCTCTAGTCTCTGTAGTGAAGTGTTGCTTATGTATTTGTGTTTCTCAGCAGTTACCCTCTCTTGATTGTTGGCACAACAACCAAACTTGGGGATGTCCCTACAGACTTGCAGACAGCATTCCTTCATGAAGTAAAAATTCAAGCACCGTCTGAAGAGCAAAGGAAAGCCATTCTAAGCATGCTAACCGAAAACTTCTCACTGGGCAAAGAAGTGAGCCTGACCAAGCTAGCCCGGCAAACTGCAGTGAGTACAATGTCCTCATACAATGTCTTTGAGAAATCAGTCAGTAGGACAGCGTTGTTACAAGAGAAGCAAAGCTGGATCCTGAGTTGTAAAAAGTGATGTAGAGAAGGGTTCCACAGGAAGGCAGAAGAGATAGATAAGAAATAATAATAATAATAATAATAATAATAATAATAATAATAATAATAAGCCTTTATTTATAAAGCACTGTAAATTTACACAGCGCTGTACATACAATCTTTTAATTAGGCGGTTCCCTGCCCTCAGGCTTACAATCTAAAAAGACACAACACAAAAGGAGAAGGGAGTGGTGGAAGGCAAGGGGATGAGGGCCAGAGGTTCTTCTCTACCTCCGAGGCCTGGACCAAGGCAGATGGACTGGAGGGAGGGTTTGGCTTATAATGGATGGGTAAACTTCTTCCAGGGAGGCCTGTTGGAGTTAGCCTGCCTCTCTAGTAGGATAATACATATAAAATACATAGCAATACAGGAAATGATTCAATAAAACAGGCAACAAAAGAACATCAAATAGCAAGTGATAGTTATGCAATGCCTGGGAAGGCTTCTCTGAACAGGATGGTCTTCAACTCCATTTTGAAGCTGGTTAAAGAAGTGATGGCTCTTGTTCGGGGGGGGGGGGGGGGGTCCCAGGGGGGGGGGGCAGCGAGTGAAAAGGGGCAAATCCGAGATGGGGCAGAGGAAATCCTGGGCTGGGACAGTAGACCTTGACTACCAGAACAGAGGGCCCGAGTGGGAAGGTGAGGAGAAAGAAGGTCTGATAAGTAAGAAGGGGCCAGCCCATGGAGGGCTTTAAGCGTCGACAGCAGGAGCTTGTACTGAATGTGGAAAGGGAGGGGGAGCCAGTGAAGGGATGCCAACACAGGAAAGATGTGGTCAGAGCGGTGGGCAGATGTGATAATGCGTGCAGCTGAATGCTGGACAGAGATTAAAGGACGGAGATGAGAAAGAGGAAGCCCAGCCAGGAGGACGTTACAGTAATCAGGTCGTGAGACCACTAGGGCATGGACCAGGATCTTGCCAGTAGAGGCAGAGAGATAAGGTCGGATTTTAGCAATATTGTATAAAAAGAATCTACAAGCCTTGGCTGTGGTCTGGATCTGAGGGATACACAACAGAGAAGAGTCAAAGATAAAACCAAGACTGCGGGCTTGCTGGATTAGTTGAATAGAAATGTTGTCCACAGAGACAGAAAAGGAGTGTTGAAGGGTGGACTTAGGAGGAAAGACAAGAAGCTCCGTCTTGGACATGTTCCCTGCATGTGCTGAAAACTCACCTTTCAGCACCAGGAACTTTCTTCACGAACGGACTACTTGTGTACTGTATTAGAATCCCTGAGAAAAGTATTCTGTACAGTAAGCTGGGAAAGTGGTCAGGTTCACTTGGTTCTTTGCATTCTTTTGCTGTTAAGAGTTTACCTAGATTTGTTTTTGAATTTTAGACAATGTAGCACAAACAAAGGCATCTTGACTACCTATTCTAGAAGTTTTGGAAGCCCTTATGAATTCATATCAGTAGTAGTTTGTCCATTACTTCGGTGGTGGAAGAAATGAGGGAGGGGTTACTAGCTTTGATAAAGATCTCTTTCTTTGTATGGAAAATTAAACCAACATTTCCTTAAGTGACCTTCTTTCAGAATGCCCTTCTCTGTTTGCTGTGCAAATTGCTGCACTAATATTTTATCCCATCTTTCCCCAGGGCTTTGTTTTAGGAGATTTCTGTGCTTTACTTTCCCACAGCAGTCATGCAGCCTACACAAGGATTCAGAATTCAAGGTATGTGATGATGAGAGAACCAACCATGTTTGGCTACAAGTAATGTTAGTGTGGGCAAACAAAGCCATGTTGTGTTCACTTTGAAAACCTTAGTCATCATAGTCATCATGCAAGCTGCAGGAAAAGAGATTCCACCTCAACATTAGGAGGAACTTCCTGACAGTAAGGGCTGTTCGACAGTGGAACAAACTCCCTCGAAGTGTAGTGGAGTCTCCTTCCTTAGAGGTCTTCAAACAGAGGCTGGATGGCCCTCTGTCGGGGATGCTTTGATTGTGATTTCCTGCATGACGGGGTTGGACTAGATGGCCCTTGTGGTCTCTTCCAACTCTGCGATTCTATGATCTCCCATTGTGTGCAATATAGGGCAGATAAAGAACACTCCAGTCAAATGCAGATTCCAGTACATCTGGGTTGGTGCCATCACCTGTATTTGATGATTTCATTGCTGTATTGCAACAGAACAAAGCAATACCTAACAAATTCAGGCAAAATCATGCAAGGTACAAAAGTAACTGAAGAATGTACAGAGTGTAACTACTAATTATAATGAACTAAAATTACACAAACCAAACAATAATTATCAAGTCAATAACTAACAATTATGTAATAATTTATAGAAAGTAACTGACAATGTTTTGCAAAATAAACTTACTGACACGTAGTACTTACAGTACCTGTTGTTGTTCTTGTGTGTCTTGAAGTCATTTCCAACTTACAATAATAATAATAATAATAATAATAATATGTTTGATTTGTATACCGCTTTTCCTATGATCAAAGCGGTTTACAGCATACATATGCATATACAACAAAGCAAGTAACCAAACCAAAACAAAAAAAACTCTGCTTCTCTCCCCTCAAGATGGTGGTCGGGGGAGGGCTCTTCAACTTGGCAGGCGGAGGCCTGTTGTATCTTGCCTGCTTCTCTCCCCTCAAGATGGTGGTCGGGGAGGGCTCATATAAGACAAATATATCATAGAGTTTTCTTGGCAGGGTTTCTTCAGAAGAGGTTTGCCTTTACCATTCTCTGACGCTGAAAGAGTGTGATTTGCCCAAGGTCGCCCAGTGGGGTTCTATGACTAAGCCATCGTCTGTAGAGTCATAGCCCAATAGTTTTTTGTGGGTTTTTCAAGCTATGTGGCCATGTTCTAGAAGAGTTTCTTCCTGTCGTTTTGCCAGCCTCTGTGGCTGGCATCATAGTACAATGCTTAAACCACTACATCACACTGGACCTCCCTGCAATACTAATCCTTGATTGAATTGCTAGGGTGCTTCCAGTTTCGGTATAGAGACAGTTCTTTTAATGGACATCTATTTAGCACCTTAGCAATTCAGTCAAATACTGGTATTGTAAGTACTATTTATCAGTCAAGTTTATTTTTCAGAACATGGTAAGTTACTTTCCGTACATTATTATATAATTGTTAGTTACCTTCTTGATAATTACTTTTTGGTTTGTATAATTTTAGTTAATTGTATAATTAGTTATTTAGTTACTTTTGGACCTTGTTTGTTTTCTCCCCAAGTTTGTTAGAGATAGCTTTCTTTTCAAGCCTCTCCTGTAGTTCCCTTTGTGTTAGTAATAGAACAAAGCAACCTGGTTGCCAAGGTTGTTAAACACCCTTGTGGGCCATGGCATATCCCCTCCTCACACATACAACCTGCCAATACCCAATAAAGGACACTTTCCTTGGAGCATAGCATTTCTAGTTCAGATCTCAATTGTGAGAACTCAGAGCCAATCAGGTTTTTATAATTAAAAAATGTACAGTATAGAAAACACCTTTTTATTTCTTCTTTACTAGCTTTCTGGGAGCACCAAGTGATGAAGAAGAGCATGATTTTTGTGCTGCTGGCTTCCCTCTGTTGGCAGAAGATTTCACTGTTGCACTGGATAAACTGCATGATGCTCATTCACAGGCAATAGGAGCCCCAAAAGTAAGGAGTGATCAAATAAAGGACTTGGCAGAGTTTGCTATAATGATTAAGTGCAGTGAGTTATCATCTCAACCTATTTTGCTGATGAAATTAAAGTAAATGAGGTGGAAGCCTGGATAAGGGAAAAAAGATGCTTCTTTCACTAATTTATTTTTATTTTATTTTTTAAATGTTAGGGTCTCATTTCCATTTAGTCCTGTTCAAAGCCATATACTTCAGCCTAAAATAAAAACAATATCCAATCATGAATTTTAAAAACAAATAAGATTAAAATGGCGAAAGTGGGGCGATACTCATCAGAGTTTAGGATAAAACCATTCAGTGATAATTTGTAATCTCCAGCAAATTTTTAAAAACATCTCCTTCTCAGTCTTCATGAGCAACCAGGCAGCCAGGCAGAATGCATTTGATAGGAAGTTCCATAGAAGTAATGTCACAACTGGAAAAGCAGTTGATCTTGTAGATATTGATGTATTAAAAGAATTTCTCCCAGGTGGAATCCAAGTTAAAAAAGAAATAACAGCATTATTAAAAAGTGGCTAAAAACATTTAACACTTTCAAAACATAATTAGTTATGAAAGATACTACAGCACACTTCACATCCCCTACTTATAATGCCTACAAAGGTTCATATCACTATATTTCTATATTAAGCACAGTACAGGTATGACCCAGGGCCTGTTAAGCATACAGCATATTAGGCAGGACAGAATCATGGTATTATATCAATCAGGACAGAATTATGACAGGATTAACCCAATCGTGACACAACTGCTACACAGTTTTAATCTCAGAGGCATGCCTGTATAAAAAGGTCTTCACTTGTTGGTGGAAAGAGAGTAGGGAGGGGGTCCACAGGACCTTCTGTGGAAGGGAATTCCACAGTCTGGGAGCAGCCATGGAGAAGGCTTTGGCGGGGTACAGACCGCCCAGAAGAGGCACCTCCTCGGCGCCTCTCTCTGCTGCACAGCTGTGCTGCAGCATACAAATTGCGCATCGCAGCCACGCAGCAGAAAAATAGCTCAAAAAGCGGCTCCTTTTTGCTGCGCCACAAAGCGCCAAAGACGGAGCATATACGTCGCAGCTGCGCAGCTCCGTATGGGAGCTGTGCAGCTGCGATGTAATGGTTACACGTGCCATGTGTAAGGTGCTGCATAACAGTGGCGCATGCACAATGTGCTAGGGTTGCGGAGCGTGTGCACGCGCCGCCCCAAGACAACCCTAGCACGTCATGGATGCGCCGCAAAGGGCCTGTCTGGAGAGGGCCTCTGTTTTGTATCCTCACCAATCATACTTGTGCAGGTAGTGGGACTGAGATGTGCAGTGGGGTTTCATGTTTTGATCTTAAGGTGGTGAATGGATAACAGATGGCAAAAGTACACATAAAGGTGGGAGATTAAGGTGTGATGTAAATGATTGTGTTTGAAAACCAGTAGCATCTTGAAGAGGTAGAGAATGGTGGCTCAGGAATGGTATTAAGCAATGAATGAGCCAAAGTGTAACACTTGATGTGATTCTAATCCTGATTGATATGATATCATAATTCTGCCTTGCTCAATATGCTATAAACCTAATATGCCTAATAGTCCATGAGTCATATCTGTGTTGTGCTTAATAGAGAGATACAGTGACATGAATCTGTGTTTCTCTGTATTTGATAACACCATAAGAAATTCTAATCGGATATTTTGGGTTATTGAATGAGGATGTGGAATTTGTAGATCATAAGGCTGTCTTTTTGTTTCAGATACCTACTGTTTTCTGGCAAGATATTGGTGGACTCCAGGATGTGAAGAAGGAGATCCTGGACACCATTCAGCTTCCCCTGGAACATCCAGAGCTACTGTCTTTAGGTCTTCGCCGCTCTGGCCTTCTGCTCTATGGTCCACCTGGAACAGGAAAGACATTGTTAGCTAAAGCTGTAGCTACAGAGTGCACCATGACTTTCCTCAGGTGGGCATTATAGTATAGAGAGATAAGGCAAGCCTGAGGACTGATATCTTGGTATAACTTTGTTTTTTCGTTTTCAGTGTGAAAGGTCCTGAGCTCATTAATATGTATGTTGGACAAAGTGAAGAGAATGTCCGTGAAGGTTAGTACGGAGTCCTAATTTTTTATTATTTATTTATTTAGAGTATTTATACCCCAATCTTCAGTCAAAAGACTCTCAGAGCAGCTTACAAATTGTTAGACATTTCCCTGTCTTCAGGCTTACATTCTAAAACAATAAGACACAAAAGGAGAAAGGAGTGGCAGTGGGGAAGGGGAAACAAAATTCATTGGAATTTCAAAAACTCTGTCAGGAGTACAAAATAATCTAATGCAGATCTTTCTCTCTGAGGCCTGGACCAAGGCAGTTGGACTTTTTACTTAGAAAAGCTTCACTCTTACAGCTGCTGCAGGTCACTTAACCATGAAACAATGTGTCTTGTGTTCACACATGCATACACATTTGTATATGTACACACATGCCCAAATTTACAAAGAAAAATCTTTTCTTTCATGTGCTGTACTCCAACAAACAGAAATTAATTTGAGGACAGCAGTTGAGATTGATCAGTACACGTTTTATTTTATCATAGAAAGTAATGTTCAGTTTGCAAACCAGTTCTCTTGCACAAGTTATCCTAATAGTGATTGCAGAGATGGAAAAACTCTGCAAGAGCAGAGAACTGTGTGCCAAATAAGGCATAGGTGATACTGGATGTGATCCCATGGACAGGAATACTAAAAGGGAAGGGAGTTAATGATGGATGGGAGTTTCTTGAAAGTGAGATATTGAAGGCACAATTTCATATACAGTGGTACCCCGGGTTACGAAAATAATTCGTTCCGCCGCCGCGTTCGTAACCCGAAATGCTTCGTAAGCCGAAAAAGCCATAGGCGCTAATGGGGAAAAGCCGCGATTTCGTGCGAAATAGCGCCGAAAAGCACCAAAAAATTTTTCGTAACCCGAAAAAACCTTCGTAACCCGGAACAGTTTTTTCCTATTGATTTTTTTCGTAACCCGGAAATTTCGTAAGGCGGCGCATTCGTATCCCGGGGTACCACTGTAGTTCCAATGAGGAGGGAAAATGGGAGGTGTCTAAAGAAACCAGATGGCTGTCAAAAGAACTTTCAGTTGAGGTAAAATTTAAAAGGAATATATACAAGAAATGGGAAAAGTGGGGAAATCATCAAATAGGAATTCAGATGAGTAGCCACCATGTTTAGGCAGAAAGATGTGAGAACCAAGCCCTATGAGGAGTGGCTTAGGGAGCTGAGTATGTTTACCCTGGAGAAGAGAAGGTTAAGAGGTGATATGATAGCCAAGTTTAAATATGTGAAAACATTTCATTGAGGATGGAGCAAGCTTGTTTTCTGCTGCTTTGAAGACTAGGACATAGAGCAATGGATTCAAGCTACAGAAAAAAATTCCACCTCAACATTAGGAAGAACTTCCTGACAGTAAGAGCTGTTAGACAGTGGACTACAGAGTGTGATGGAGTCTCCTTTGGAGGTTTTTAAGCAAGCTAGATGGCCATCTATTGGGAATGCTTTGATTGTCTAATCCTGCAAGGCCAGAGTTGGACTGGATGGCCCTTGTGGTCTCTTCCAATTCTGATTCTGTGTTACTCCATTTCTCGCATTCTTCCTGTATAATCATATATTTCCATGTGTTTTACAGTTGTTGACAGCATGTATCTTAGGATGCTACCTTCCTAGGCAGGGGAGTTTGGGCGGAATACAGACTGCCCCTTTGGGGCAGCCTGCACCTGCCCCTTTCCCCAACGGATCGGGGCCTCAGCTGCCACAGCGGCAGCCCCAGAGGCCCCAACCCACCGCTTTTCCTGGCCTCGGGGAAGCGGCAAAATGCCGCTTCCCTGCAGCCTGGAAAGGGGTATCCTTGGGGCTTCATGCCCCAAGGACACCCCGACAGCAACGGGGAAAGGGAGAAAGGGGCCACTCTGCCTCTTTCTCTTTGTATCACAGCTGGTGCAGCTGTTTAAAGGCGGAGCTCGTTCTGACGCCGCTGAAAGGGCACCACAAGGGCCCTCTAGCGGTGCCAGGATGTCACGTCTGCGCTGCGCCGTTTGGCTGTGGTGCGGTCATGACATCATAATGGCAGCGCCCATGTAGAAAGGGCGCCGCCATTACAGCGTACTAGGGTTGTGGGGTGTCTGGAAAGGATGCCCCGAGGCAACCCTAGTACATATCCAGGCTGGTGCTTTGCGCCGGTCTGGATACCACCATAGGATGGTTTTTCATTTGCAGTAGTTGCTATCCATGCTGCTGGCTTTAGCATGTTGCAAGATGTATACTGTTTCTCTTCTTAGTGTTTGCCAGAGCAAGGGCAGCTGCTCCATGCATAATATTTTTTGATGAGCTTGATTCCTTGGCACCCAGTCGTGGGCGGAGTGGAGATTCAGGGGGTGTAATGGACAGGTAAGTTTTTTATATTGGCTGCTGTTAGGAAGTGCTGAAGTTTAACCTTTCTCTAGTGGCTTACTCAGTACTGAGTTTTACCTTTTCTTTATTTTTACTTATCTCCTGCTTGACATGCTTTCAGACTTTCCTTTACATGTGTTTGGCATAGTATTATAGGCAAGCATTCCGTAAAAATTAGAACCATCACTGCCTGCTGTAAACACCAGAAGCACAGGGGTGCCTGCATCTCTCATGGAAAAAAAGAATTTCTGTCCTTCAAACTTATCTTTTGTAGGTCCAGTTTTCTGTGAAAAAGTTCATTGTTCTGCTCTGGGGACCACAAAGAAGCTTCCCACAATATTAAAACAATTTAGGGTACTAAAGTAACAAAGATATAATAGCAAATGCTTGACAAATCAATTTGGTCATTTCCAAGATCCCAGTTGATAGTTGGGCTTCTGTATTTTGAACTAATTAATGTTTCTAATACCTTTGTAGGTTTGCTCATGTTCAATATTTTATACACAGTATTAATACTGTATCTTGAAGCTTAGCTGTTGAAAAACCACTGTAACAACTGTTTTGGTATTGCATTCATAAACATAACTACAGTACTATTGCTCCAAAGTTTCTGAGTACTAACCAGTACTAACAGAATGCTGTGTTTCATCATCATGATCATCAAGCTTTATTTATAAAGCACTGTAAATTTACACAGAATATGACTTTTACTGCTTGAGGGATAAAATGCACATGGCCAGATGAGGAACTTCTCATGCACAGAAGATCTTTAGGATAGCTGTGTGCCTATTATAAATAGTGTAAATTGTGTAAGAAAAACTATATGTGGTATTGCTTCTGAAAGATGTAATATTTTGTCTTCCATGCCATATGATCCTAGATGAGAGAAATTGTTCCGCCTTGGATGCATAATCTGCGCTGTGAACATGAGTCACTTTACTTCACTGTGCTTTTGCATATCCTTTGCCTTACTTTGTATGAATACTTGTCTTCAAGACACTGTTTTTGTCACTGGTGTACAGCAGCTACTACAGTGATATTTTCAAGCTCATGAGATCTGGGCACTGCTCTTGCATACTTAAACCAATTATTTATGTATATGCCCTTTAAATTAACAAGACAGATCACAAATTGAACTAACGTTTATGGCAGCACTGTGTTTCCCCAACAGAGTAGTGTCTCAGCTGCTAGCAGAGCTTGATGGACTTCATTCTTCACAAGATGTATTTGTTATTGGTGCTACAAACAGACCTGATCTTCTTGATTCAGCATTGCTCCGACCAGGCAGGTAAGATTCTCCCTTTTCTGGGTTTGCTTCTACCATGACACCTGCCTTCCACAGATTTGCTGCTGTTGAGAGACATTTACTCGGGATGGGCTTTTATGTATTCTTGTTTGTCTGAAATTATAATGTGTGTCTTGTATATCTGATATGACAGTGTTCTAGGATAGGATTCCTGTCTCCCTCTTTTCCCGTTTGTAGCCTTTTAGCAAAACAGATCATTGGTCCAAGGTGAATTCAGATGCTTTCATGTGAGAAATTGAGCTGATTTGTTTTTCCTTCTCTTTGTTGCTCTGTACTTCCTTTTCTTTAAAGAGTCAGAGTTAGACCCTGAGCTCCTTTACAAGTTTTTAAGATAAAAATGAGATGTGTTGAGAAAAGCTGATCATCCATAAACCCTGTTGTAAAAAAATCGCAAGTACTGTTTGTTGTGTGCCTTCAAGTTTTCCCCCCGATTTATGGCAACCCTAAACCTATTGTGGTGTTTTCTTGGCATGATTTGTTCAGAAGAGTTTTCCATTGGCTTCCCTTGAGGCTGACAGCATCTGACTTGTGCTTACTTTACTTGTGCTTATTTTACATTACATTATTTAGCGGCAGCTAAAAAAAGTGATTCTAGGTTGCATCAATAGACACATAGTGACTAGATCAAGGGAAGTAATAGTACCATTGTATTCTGCTTTGGTGAGGCCTCACCTGGAATACAGAGTCCAGTTCTGGGCACTACAATTCAAAAAGGATGTTGAGAAGTTGGAGCATGTCCAGAGGCAGGCAAATGGTGAAGGGTCTGGAAATCATGCCTTATGAGGAGAGACTTAGGGAACTGGGTATGTTTAACCTGGAGAAGAGAAAGTTAAGGGGCGACATGATAGCCCTATTCAAATATTTGAAAGGATGTCATATTGGGGCTGGAGCAAGCTTGTTTGCTGCAACTCCGGAGAATAGGACACTGTGTAGTAGATTCAAACTACAGGAAAAGAGATTAGGAAGAGATTAGAGATTAAACATTAGGAAGAATTTCCTGACAGTAAGAGCTGTTCAGTGGTGAAACACACTCCCTCAGAAAATGGTGGAGTCTCATTCTTTGGTGGTTTTTAAACAGAGGCTGGATAGCCATCTGTTGAAAGTGCTTTGTGTATTCCCGTATGGCAGGGGGTTGGACTGGATGGCCCTTGTGATCTTTTCCCATTCTGTGATTTATATAAGATCCCTATCCCACACTACCTGTGTGTATGCTTTACCACTCAAGGTTGCTTACATCAGCACCACAGATTGCCCAGATTTTTAGGAAATCTCTTAAGACCTTTCTTGCTGTGTAGAACCCAGAGGTTCTGAAAGGGAAGATCCTACTTGAAATGTGACTGTTTGCCAAAGAGTAGGTATTGATTGAGGATCTGTTAACTACAGGCAAAACAACAATTTGTTCTAGTAAATTAAAAGCCATACCCCATTTAAAAAAAAAGACTAGTTGGTAGAAAAATGTCCAGGTCTTATTATGGATATAAGAATTTTTGGCTAGTAGAGTTGTTAATATGTATTCTGAATGACTGCATTTTGTATGTATACTGCTTATTTCTTTTCCTGGCCAGATTTGATAAGTTGGTCTATGTAGGTGTAAATGAAGACCGAGACTCTCAGTTGCAAGTACTAAGTGCCATCACCAGAAAGTGAGTTCCTATCTTTTTTCTTTCCATAGCATAAAAACAGTCATAAGGAAGGCTCTTTTGCTTTTTAATAGAGGATTTCATACCACTAATAGTACTTCTAAATGAGCTGTTCACTGCCCTAGTGAAGTCTGGGTGGACACTGTAATTTGCTAAATGCACTTAGATAATTTTCCAACTCATGAATTACATTACTGTGAACTAGCACTGTGCTTGTGTATTCCCTTCTCACCATTTCTTCTAGTTTTAATCAAACCACAGTTTGCTGTTACATCTAACTAGCTGAACAGTGCTTTGAATAATTCTACCTAACCAAAGTTGCAGTGTAGATTGTTGACTCCTTATCTTCTGGCCAGATGGAGATGATGCGGAGAAATAGAGACAAGAAGGGCATTCCCCTCACCAACTGGTCGCATGGCTCCCATGCTGCTGCAGATGTCTCCTGTGCTCCCACCATGGAGAGTTGTCAGCGATGCCTGAGAACCTTTTCCTCCATCCTAGGAGCCCTTGCCATATTAAATCTTCCTTCATGCTCCCAAGGCAGGGAGAAAAGGTGGAGGTGGGGTATTAGAATTTAAAATGCAGAGCTTTGAGAAAAAAATTAATGAAAAAGGGAAATAAGGAAAAGAAAGCTTAAGTCAAGGACTGGAGCGGCTGTAGCAAGGATGATGCAGAGCAACAGCAAACACCATTGGAGCGATAGGCAGAAAAAGACTGGCTGCCTGGAGTTAGCTCCACCCACATAGGGTCTGTCTCTTTCCTGCCTATCTGGAGTGAGTGAGTGGGCCCCTTATCTACTGGAAATGGATATATCACAGGTAAGAACCAATGTCCCTTTGTGATGTTTTGATAGTTTAGCACAGTGATGCCCCTTGCTAAGAGGTGTCCCTTGTGCTGTGAAGTTTCTAGCCTTAAAAATCAATAAAAGGATTTTATTCTATTTCATAAAGAAAAGTGGAGTTGTTTATTCTCTTTATCTTACACTGACTTGCTGGTAAATCATCCCAGGAAAGAGTAGCTTAAGGATTCTTTCTGCTTTCAGATTTTAGTCTAGTGATATTTTTCTCTGTGGTACTAACCCTTGAATATATCCTTTCCTTGTAGATTTAAGTTGGATCCTTCAGTGAATCTCCTTGATGTTCTTGACAAATGTCCTGTACAGCTAACTGGTGCAGACTTGTATGCATTATGCTCAGATGCTATGATGTCTGCTATCAAGAGGAAAGTGGAGTGGATAGAGGAAGGTAAGAAACCAGTCTAATTTGGTTGTTGTCAGCCATAATATTAGAAAATTAGAATGGAAAACTGAATTAGCTCTTGAAATATCTGTTGCAAAGCCAAGATAGTGGAAATGATCTGGAAAGAGCAGGCTGATGGATTGCTTTCACAGAAATAATAGCCTATGTCCTCTTATGCCCATTCCCAGAGAAGAGAATGAAATAATAGGCTATATTTTAAATAAGAAAAACTCATGTTTCATAAGTTGCTTGGTAAAATTCTTATTACCTTACATCAACCTAGTTTAACTTCTTTGGAATCATGAAAGTCAGTGCTAAAAGGTGGAGTAGAAAATCAGCATCAGGTCTCCAAACAAGTGCTTCAGAGAAACTAATGTAAAGGAGTTAGGGAAATGTATAATTTGGAGGAATCATTGAATAAAAGGCGGGATGGTTTGTTCAGATTTGATTTTTCTTTGGCTCTGTTTTTGAGGATAATTCTTTTCCCTTCCTGGCTATGGCATAGTTTCATACCTGCAGAAAGAATACACTTATTTCTCTTTTCACTTGTGTTCCTTGGTCGGGTCTAATAAAGTAAACAGTTGAGTGGAGGATAGTGGGTATCCACAAAAAATGAGAAGTAAAAACAAAATTGAGGGGAAACATTTGAATCTTGTAAAATTCACTTTGACATCCCTCCATGGTTGTCAAATAGCCTTTGTTTTCCTGGGGATAAGGGTGCTGTGGCACAGTAGGAAACTGGTGGTGCAGTGGTTAAATGCCTGCACTGCAGCCACAAGGTCGTGAGTTTGATCCTAGGCAGGGCTCCAAGGCCTACTTGGCCTTGCATCCTTCCGAAGGTCACTAAAATTAGTACCCAGCTAGTTATGGACAATTAGCTTACACATTGTTAATCACTTAGGGCAATGATGGCGAACCTATGGCACGCGTGCTAGAGGTACCACTCAGAGTCCTCTCTGTGGGCACATGTGCCGTCGCCCCAGCACAGCGTTTGCCAGAGTTTGTTACTAGAAAGACAGAGGGACATGGCACTTTGCAATTAAAAAGTGGGTTTTGGGTTGCAGTTTGGGCACTCAGCTTCTAAAAGGTTCACCATCACTGACTTAGGTAGTACTTCATTCACTTATAAGCGGTATAGAAATGTACTTGCTATTGGTAGAGCTTTACATTTTTCTCTAAGTACATGTGAACTGTCTGGCAGGTAGGTTCCATCTGAAATAGTTTCACTCTTTCTTTTCCCAGGACTGGATATAGAGAACTCAGAGCTCACATTGACCATGGATGATTTTGTACAAGCTACAACAAGGCTGCAGCCTTCTGTTTCTGACTCAGAACTGCATAGATACAAACTGACCCAGCAGAAATTTGCTACTTGATAAGCATCTAGAAGAGCTGAAAAGGGAATACAAATAACTAGAACAGTATAATCCCAAAGGATGTGGAATAATTTTGGTACGAAACACCATTCATGTTGGAGAAATGAAAAGGGCACAGTCTGTTGGATTCTGATGAGAGAGGAATGAGACATAGTCATGGAACTGAGATCAATGACTTCTAAGCTAAGGTGAAATTTAATGCAAATTTGTCATCATTCATGCTTAGTCCCACTGCAGATCTACATCAAATGGAATTCCATGGGATGATAATAATCTTGATTCTAGGAATATGGGGCAAAGTGGCTGTAAGTATTAAAAAAATGTCTAAATAAATACTGAACTCCTTTCTGAGAAAGACAACAATGTTCTTTATACATTTATATCCTGCTTTTCCTTCAGTGTCATTGACACTGAGTAAGTCAGTCTATACCTATAAATATAAAATGAGGCTTTCTGAGTCAGAAATAGAAGGATAGAGAGAAACAATTCATTTATCTTCCTGTAGCCTGTACTGATAATGAAATATGTGATTGAAGTATAATTTTTCATGGAACTAGTGATGTTCCCATACTGTTTTATTTGCCAGGCTCTATCTGCTTTGACCACATTAATATAGCATGGTCATTTAGGCCCAAAGGTGAAAGACTGATCCATATTTCCATTCTTCATTCTGGGAGATAGGCAGTTGTGATTCTGTACCATACTAGTTTTTGTTTAATTACCCTCTTTTTGCATTTTTCTAACACTTAAATTTTCTGGAAATGGCATATATTTCTAGCCATTGAGTAAGGCTTGTAGCGTTTGGAGCCTACGCAACCCACCAGGCCATTTTATTTACAATCCCAATAGAGTGTGCACCTTAAATGTATTACATTTTATATCCTACATGCCTCATCTGGTTCTTTTGATCAAGCAAAACAGAATTGGGTATTATCACCACACTGTTGGCACGGCTTCTCAAATACCCAGGTACTGTGTCCTGTTGTTTCAGGTAGATGTCACAAAGCATTGGACAAAGGATGGGTTTTTGTAGGACTGCTGAACACGTGTTTTTTGATACATACACAAGCTAAAAGTTAACCAGGTGGGCACTATGAATAGAACAAAATTCCTAAGCTATCTAGGAACATTAACTAAATTACCCTAGTCCTTATTATCTCCCATCATAGGGCGTGGAAAGCAGATTCCATTGTAAAACCAGACCTGTAGCTAGACAGTAGAGAGAATGTAGTTCCTGTAAACGTGCTTAATCACCTTATTATTTGGATAGAAAGGAAGGTTGGATGTGGTGTGATTAGTCACATCACTGGGCCATGCCCCCAAATATCAGCCACAGGTGACTGGTCCATTAAAAGTTAGAGCAGACCATTACACTATATAGAATTTCCCCTATAAAGAACTCTAGGTAAAATACATTATAAAACCTTCCTAGCCATGTCCTTGCTGAAATGAGCAAGAGCCATGCCAGGGACTGAGCTCTTTAAGACTTGCCAATGCGTTTCTTCACTATAAGAATCAACAAGACATAGATAAAAGAGCTATGACCCTCCAGCTATTGTTGGACACCAATATAACGAATAGGCAGAGCTTACACAAACTGTAACCCAACATTATCTGTAGGGGCACAATTTTCCATTTATAACAAGGAACTAAAACATGTCCTTTCTACCTCTCCCTTGGAGAAAACACACAATCACAATCATCAGTAAATTAACTCAAACATTGATGCAGATTATCCAGGCAATGTCAGCAACAGAAGCCAAAAACAGAAAATTATTAGGAAACAGCAAGGTACATTTTAGCCAGCTATATAGCTTTGCTTATGATTCAGGTGCAAAGCAAATAATCCCCACTTCCTTTCCTTGGAGGTCACTAATTCAAGCAGAAGCTCCTCCAATCTCCAAAAACAGATTAACCAGATTGGACCCATATAGGAAGAAAAAGAAAGAAGATGGTGATGGGGAAGAATTCCTTCCAATGCTCTCCTCTTCTGGTTCAAGCAGCTCCTATGCACATCCATGCTTGCTTGCACGGGATTTGGATTCCACCAGCTACTCTAGCAACAGAAGAGGGAGTAGTTCTGTAGCACCGTTCTCATCCAGTTTTCTTCAGCACATGGATAAAATAACATGGGTCATATTGTTGGCCTGGCTTGTAAGGCTTAAAGTCCCCTAGGACAGTGTGTTCACATGGGCCTTGTACAGCATTTTTCAGTAGTTCTGTGAAACGATCCAGGAGATGAGGGTAGTAAGAGAGACGAAACTGACTGTCAAGAAACAGAAAAAGAGGTGTTAGCTAATCATATCAGGTAACAAGGTGAGAGTTGAGAAGTGAGCAGAGTCAGCATTTCCTATCTGTTGGTGCCCAGATATGCTGGACTGCAACTCCCAGGAAGCATGGCTACTGGGCATGATACTTGCCAATATGATGGTAATAAGTAATGATGGTAATAAGTATTTTATTTGTTATATTTATACTCTGCTTTTCCTCCTATGTGATTTAAGGTAATATAAATGGTAGCTGAGAATAGTTTTTCCCACTCTATCCTCAAAGTACCCTGTAGTCAGACTGACTGTCAGTGACCCAAGGTTAGCAGTGAATTTTATTTCTTCTTCGTGGTCTCTGCGAATCATACAAATGGGTTTCACTGCGCCTGCGCAGTGCTGCTCGGAACCTACTGGAATCACTGGGCAGAGTTTACTCTGCAACATATTGAAACTTTTTGGCGGTAACTCCGCCCACCCGTTATAAGGCCCCTGCCTTCCCGCTCTTTTCCCCAGTTCCTTTTTTCCGCCGCGCTAGCTGCTTCAGAGGAACTTTCGCTTGCTTTGCTTGCTTGGAATCACTTTCGCTTTTTGACCTCGGACTGTTTTTTGACCATTCTTTGTCTCCCGCCCCTGGTAACTTCGGACTTTTGGACTGTTTGACCTCGTTTTTGGATCTCCTCTGGCTTTGACGATTTCGGAAATGCCTGCACCCTTCAAGAAGTGCGACATTTGCGGAGGCAAGGTGCCCGTCCAAGACCCGCACTCCTCCTGCCTGCTGTGCCTGGGCAAGGACCACGACACCAAGGCATGCCCGCTCTGCAGGTCCCTCTCTTCCCAGGCGCGGAAGAACCGTGAGTCCCGGCTTACTTCAGCGATTGCCCTGGGAAGGGTGCAGGAGGGAGGCTCGCGGTCATCATCTTTGCCGCCCGCGGCTCCCGCCGCCTCATCTTCCCGAGCCAGCGTCTCCAGTGTGGGATCTGGGAGAGCCGCTATCCCTAGTGTGGTGTGCGTCCCGGCCGGGACCCCTTCTACCACCTCCGATGTGGCCCGTGGCTCCAAACCGCCCAGTGCCACCGACAAGCCCTCCAAGCGCCCCCACAAAACGTCGGGGACTGAGGGTTCCGAGCCGTCCTCCAAGCCGCCGTCGAAATCGGAGGGTTCGCGCCCGAAGGAAGGCTCGCGCCCGAAAAAGGGCTCCGTGGCTGAGGGCCACTTGGTCTCGCCTGCATCCTCCAAGGCGTCCAAGGCGTCTCACCATGCCCCGAAACCTAAGGATCCGGCTGGACCTCCTACAGGGGCAAGGTCTCCAAGGCCTTCCTCATCGGCGGCGGCCGCTGTCCTCCTAGACCTTCCGGACAACCCCTTCTTCCCGGCAGATGAGACCCCAAAGTCGGGGAAGAAGAGAGGCCATGAAAAGTCTAGCCGTGAGCCCGCTCCAAAAAAGGCCAAGCCTTCTAAGGATCGGTCCACTAATGTGCCGAAGGCGAAGGACAAACAGCGCTCCCCTTCAAAGCAGGGCCGCGCTTCCCATGCGGCAACTCCACGCGATCCAGAGCCTGCACCGGAGGTACGGCGGTCCCCGACACCGGACACGCCTTTGCCGACTGTAGACTTCGCACACGGGATGGAAGAGACCGTTCCCCTCCTTCCATCAGGACGGCAGTCGCCTTCTCCCCCAGGGTCTGTCAACGAGGAGGATCAGCCCCGTGGACAGGAGATGCCAGACCTGTTTTTTTGATCCTCAGTCTGGCCGTTACTATCTATCGGTCTCAGAGGATAAGGCCATGAGAGAGTTCACCAGACTGAACCCCCATCCGGCTGATCAAGGCACCCAGTCCAGATCAGTCCCGACCGCTTCGGTCTCTGAGAGGCCCCCGTCTCCACCCCGCAGGCGTTCGAGGTCGTCGGTGGACGTCACCCCATCTCGGCCGAGATCCCAAGTCAGGGTGACAGAACCCCTCTCCTCGGACCTCGACTCAGACGATGAACCTCTTCTCCCGTCTGAAGTCCCCTCCGACGACGACGTCCTCTCGGTTTCGGTCTCCCCGCAGAGGATGCATGATCCGGAGCCGTCTTCCCCGTCCGATGACGTCCGGTCTTTCACCGAGCACGTCGTCAAGATGGCGAGAGCTCTCGACATCGAGCTCGTCTCGCCAGAGGACGACGCGGAGGATCCGGTGGAACGTCGGGTGCATGGACGAGTGCCCACCCCGCCTTGCCTGCCTCTCCTGCCTTCACTCCAGACCATAGTGAAGAGATCCTGGGAGTCCCCGGCCACCCTCTCGGCACCCTCCCGTAAGGTCCAGACGCTCTACAGGGTTCCTCCGGCGAGCTGTCCCTGGTTGGCCGACCACCCGAGGCCCAACTCTGCGATTGTCGAGGGAGCCCAGCACAGCTTCGTCCCGAAGCAGGCCACCTCTCCTGTCGACCGGGAGGCGAAGAAGGTAGATGGACTGGCCAAGAAGGCATACTCGGCATCGGCCCTGGGGGTCAAGGCTGCCAACTACACCGCCTGCATGGGGGCCTACGTTCAGACCCTCATGGAGAGAATCTCCCCCCTCATCCCAGACGTCCCAGATGACATCCAGAGGCAGCTGGTTGAAATCAGGGACGAGGCCCATTCTATTGGGAGTTGGCTCATCACCACCTCCAGGAATGTGGCGGACTGTTCGGGGAGAGCCATGTCAGCATCCATGGCATTGAGGCGCCATGCCTGGTTGAGGGCTTCTGACCTCAACCCCACGGTCAGACAAGCCATCGAAGACATGCCGCTCGACGGGACCGGGCTCTTCCACGCCGAGACCGACGACCGCCTGAACCGCAAGTTCAGGATGAAGGCGGCGGCAAGGAAGCATGGCATGTCCTCAGCACCGGCCTCTCCGTACCGGAAGCGTCAGCGCCCGTGGCAGCCGCAAGGTCAGTCACAGGGGACCTTTCCTCGGGATCGGCAGTCCCAGCAGGGCTCCCAGAGACAGCGCTTCCCCTCGCAGTCTTCCTCCTCCTCTGGCCGTCGCAACTTCCCGCCCCGGTACCGCAAGTCCCGCCGGCAGGACACCGACCAGGGGAAGAAGAGAACCTGAAGAGACGCAGCGCGCTTCGTCTCTTCTTCTCCCCCGTTCTTTTTGGACATTTTGAGGCCCTATTTTAACATCTGGGCCTCGATAACATCGGACTCGTGGGTTCTCGACATCGTCCGTAGGGGTTATGCCCTCGAGTTCCAGGAGCTCCCTCCAACTGGAGCCTTCATGTCCACTCCCCCCTCGGACACCCTTCTCGACGAAGTGCGCACCTTGCTCAGCAAAGGGGCAATTTCCCCCTTGCCGCCCGATCTGTGTTCCCGGGCCTTTTTCTCCAGGTACTTTACGGTACCGAAATCGGATGGGGGCATCAGGCCCATCCTGGACTTGAGACAGTTGAACTTGTTTCTTGATTACCGTCGCTTCCGGATGGTAACCTTGGCTTCCATTTTGCCTTTGCTCCACCAGGGCTTGTGGTTCGCAACCGTCGACCTGAAGGACGCCTATTTCCACGTTGGGATTCGAGAGTCCCACCGGAGATTCCTCGCCTTCGCTGTCGGCTCCACCGCGTACCACTACAACGTGCTTCCTTTCGGCTTGGCCACGGCTCCACGAGTCTTCACGAAGTGCATGGCACCGGTGGTGGCATACCTTCATCAGAAGGGCTTCATGGTCTTTCCCTACCTGGACGACTGGCTGTTTGCAGCCGAATCCCAAGACGAGCTGCAAGAAGCAGTCTCATTCGCCTTGCACCTCTTGGACTCCCTCGGGCTGGTCGTCAACAGGGAAAAGTCCCACTTCACGCCGACCAGACAGGTCAAGTTCATCGGGGCCATCCTCGACTCCGAGAACTGCTTGGCCTTTCTCCCTCCGGACCGCTTTCAGGCCCTGACAACGTCCCTCAGGCCGTGCATCTCCCACAGAGGGGTGAGAGCCAGAGACGTCCAAGTCGCCCTGGGCCACATGGCATCGACGACCTTCGTTACCCCCTGGGCAAGACTTCGTCTTCGACCTCTCCAATCCTGGTTCCTCTCCGTCTTCTCTCCGTTGGAGGACCCGCCTTCAAAGTGGCTCACGGTACCGAGACCGGTGGCCTCCTCCCTCAGGTGGTGGCTAGACAGCTCCAACGTTTGCACTGGGATGCCTTTCCACCAGCCCCAGGCACAACTGACTCTGACAACGGATGCATCCCTGGAGGGATGGGGCGCCCACCTGCTCGACCTCGTCGTCAAGGACAGGTGGTCTGCACAGGACAAGCTCCTCCACATCAACGCCTTGGAGATGCTTGCAGTGGAGAAGGCTTTGAGGGCGTTCGAGTTTGCTGTCTCAGGGAGAGTGGTCCTCCTCAGGACGGACAATACCACCGTGATGTACTACATCAACAAACAAGGTGGTACCAGGTCCAGGACCCTGCTCAATCTCACGCTCCGCATCTGGGATTGGTGCATCCAGAGGCGCGTCCTCCTCCAGGCGATTCACCTTCCCGGGGAGAACAACGAGCTGGCGGATCGCCTCAGCAGATCCCCTTCGGTGTGCCACGAGTGGAGGCTCCATCCCGAGACGGTCAGCGATCTCTTCGGTCGGTGGGGAACCCCCCGGATCGACCTCTTCGCGACCAGGTGGAACAGCCACTGTCCCCAGTTCTGCTCAAGGAAGCGATTGGACGGATCCCTCGGAGACGCATTCGCTTTCCTCTGGACGGGGGAGCTTCTCTACGCCTTCCCTCCGTTCCCCCTCATCATCAGGGTGGTGTCCAAGATGACAACAGACCGCTCGCATGCGATCCTCATCACCCCGTGGTGGCCGAGACAGCCGTGGTTCGCATCCCTTCTCCACCTCTCCAGGAGATGCTTCCTCCGTCTCGACCCTCGTCCGGACCTGCTGTCGATCCAGGACGGACGGATTCTCCACCCCGACATCGAGAGCCTGCCGCTGGTGGCCTGGAAGATCCAGCCCTGACGACCCTACCGGAGGCAGTGAGGGCGGTGATCCTGGCTGCGAGGAAACCTTCCACCCAGCGGTCCTATGCCCTGAAATGGAAGAGATTTTGCCTCTTCCTTGACCAGAAGGGCTTGTCTCCTGCACAGGTGTCCACTCCAGTGGTGCTGGAGTTTTTGATGGCACTTTTGGATGGTGGGTTGTCCCTCACATCCATCAAATGCTACCTGTCTGCCATTTGTGCCAAATATCAGTTCGGGGGGAGGGTTTCTTTCTTCAAAGATCCTTTGGTGAAGGGGTTTCTGAAAGGTTGTGCCAACCTTTACCCTCCTGTGTCGGCACCGACGCCGGCTTGGAGTTTGGAGTCGGTACTGTCCGCCCTCCAATCCAAGCCTTTTGAACCGATGGCCACAGCGGACTTGAGACTATTGACTTGGAAAACCGCCTTTCTTGTGGCCATCACCTCTGCCCGCCGTGCGGGCGAACTCTGTGCCTTACGGAGGGACCAACCATTCCTGAGGTTCCACAAGGACAAAGTGGTCCTCCGTACGGACATTACCTTCTTGCCTAAGGTTGTGTCTGCTTTCCACATGTGCCAAGACATTGTGTTGCCTACTCTCGCATCCAACCCGACGTCGGATGAGGAGAGACGCCTGCACTCTCTTGATGTCAGGAGAGCGCTGGCCTTCTACCTGGACAGAACTGCTGCCTCCAGTCGGTCCGAGAGACTTTTCCAATGCTACTCGGAACCGAAAAAAGGGTTGCCTGTGTCTGCGCAGAGGTTGTCCAAATGGGTGGCTGGTACCATCCACCTCTGCTATGAACTGTTAGGCAAGCCTCTCCCTGGCAGGGTTCGGTCCCATTCCACAAGGTCAATGGCAGCATCCTCCGCATTCCTGTCGGGGATCCCCTTGGAGGATGTCTGCAAAGCTGCTGTCTGGTCCCAACCTCTGACTTTCATCAAGCATTACAGGTTGGACACCAGGGCCATCCGAGACGCAGCTTTCGGGAGGGCTGTGTTGGTTTCAGGGTTGCATTGATTGCACTACTATGTTTTGTGTTTACTACACTTGTACAGTTGACACTGTTTACAATTGTTGAATGTTGATTTGCACAAGTCTATGGGATCGGTCTTGCATGACCTCTGTTCCCTCCTCAGGTTTAGCAAAATTGCTGCTATATTGTTTTGTGCATGAACAAAGAGACTGACTCTTTATGGTTCAAGGTGTTTATTGTAATAAATATACCTTTGGTTTACCATAGCTTTGGTTTCAGGACACTCCCTCCGCCGTATACCTTAGCTTGTCAGTCTAAACCCATTTGTATGATTCGCAGAGACCACGAAGAAGAAGGACAGGTTGCTTACCTGTAACGGTATTTCTTCGAGTGGTCATCTGCGAATACATACAAATCCCACCCGTCCGTCCCCTCAGTGTCCTGCTCACATTGGCTCTTTCCATCGCCTGCTTGGCGGAAAAATTGCGGAACTGGGGAAAAGAGCGGGAAGGCAGGGGCCTTATAACGGGTGGGCGGAGTTACCGCCAAAAAGTTTCAATATGTTGCAGAGTAAACTCTGCCCAGTGATTCCAGTAGGTTCCGAGCAGCACTGCGCAGGCGCAGTGAAACCCATTTGTATGTATTCGCAGATGACCACTCGAAGAAATACCGTTACAGGTAAGCAACCTGTCCGTTTCAATGTGGACTAGAGTTTGGAGGTTGCAAGTCGGTATCTGTGTCTTAACCACTACACCACATTGATTGTGGGTCAGAGATTAGGATCCCCAAGGTTGTTGATCTCAGTTATGAACAGAGTTGTCCACAGACACCCTGAAGCCTGTGAATACTACATGAGCTCTGAGAAAACACACCTCAGTTCTGGGATGCCATCATTCCCCTCAGGTGGAACCTGCAGCGTGTAGTCCAGTGTCACCATATTTGGCTTGTTATTTACAAGAAGTACTGATGTAGTGATGTCCTTGGTTAAGTCACTCTAGGAGAAAAGTGGACAATTAATTTCTAGTTATCATTTCATTCTCCCTGGCCTCCAGATCACAGTTGATATCTGTGCACCATAGAATCCCACCCTTCTCTCTCTTCTGCTTGATACACAGCTCTCCATCCCTTAATTCCTTGCATGAATGATGTGACTTGTTTACAGCTGGTCTTCCCACAGGGTGAATTAATACATCTGCATAGTGCCCCCTCCCAAGAGAAAAGAACGCTCCTGCCTTTGAGGCTGCGACTGAATTGGGAGCAAACACAGGGCTGTTGCTATTGTTTTCACTGAAGAGGGGTAGTTAATCATCTCTGCAGAGTTTTGATCCATGTTAGATCAAAAGATCTTGTTCACCCAATGATTTGGAGAGGAGTTTCCACTAGCTGTGGTTCTCTTGATCTTTTGTAGTTCAACTCCCAGAATCATAGATCATTGTTGGCTTCTGGAATTGGAAGTCCAAGACAAAGATTGAGAACCATGCTCGGTGCCATATGATCTCTGACTTGGTTTACTAGAATTGATGAGCCATCTCTTATCACATTTGCTGCATAAAGTTCACCATGGTCTCAGATTAGCAATGATCTCACTGAAACTGATCTGTGGAAATCTGGCAAGTGATGGACTGAGCTTTGAAAATGAGACTCGAATTCTATGAGCCAGAATAAATGTATGGAAGAACCACAGCATCAGAATAAAGAAAACTTACATTAGGTCAGACTATTTGTCAACTTAGCCTAGTGTTACCTGTGGCTCTCCAGATCTCAGTCAGAAGTTTTTCCAGTAATGTGCTCTCTGATATTATTTTAACTAGAGATGCCAGAGATAAAAACTGGGATCTTGTACATGTATAGCACAGGCGCTACCAATATGCTATGTTTCTTCCCATAGCCTAGGGAATTAGCTTCTATCACAGGGGAGCAGTATAAGAATTGGCCTTGGTTTCGTTCCTATTAATCTTGAATGGAGTATCATCTTCCTGTTCAAATGTTCTAACCCAGGCTACTGAAGACCATGCCAGTGTGGTATGAGACTACATCATCTGCAAATGCAGATGTAGGATCCTGTGTCTTGAGTACACCTCCACATGTAAAACTCTGTATATGCTAAGCTTGTGTGATTCACAGATGGTTGTACTAGATCCCCCCCCCCCCATGTGTTTCCTTTGTATTTGCAGTGAGAGCTAGTTTCTTTTTGGCATGGGGGCACATTCAGGAATGTGATATTGTGCCGTGAAGCAATAACTTGTAGTTTCATTGGCACTGAGAACTCTTGAGAACATGATAAATGCTTCTGCTACATTAGAAGTGATACTACTGCTGCCTCTAAAAGCTTGTTTTCTGGAAATACCTTGTAGTAGATGTTCTTCCCAGGAGGTGCACAGCCAGTTTTCAGGATATAGTCATAGTTACGGTGGTCAATTACAAAGATGCCTCCTGGACGCACCATGCTGGCAATGTTCTTAAGAGCCTGTTTGTGAACGCCTTGGTCACCTAGATGTAAAGGCAGAATTGTGCTGAATTCCTTCCCTTTCCTTCCATGCCCTCTTCCCGGAACATGTGTTCTGTCCACTGTCAAACCAAGGCCACCATAATTTTGTATGGCAGTGGTTTTAAACTCCAAACGTAGCCATTTTAAAAGACCATCTTGTTCTAACGGCAGTGTATTAATATGTGATATGCTCTGTTCATTCCACCATGCCTGAAAATGCACTACTGATTCTGTATTTTGAGTGCTGTGTCTGAATCAGCCCTTGAGAACTGAGACTTTAACAGTGAGACCATGTTAAGGATTCCATTTTAAGTAGAATCTAGAAGTAGCAGGTGCTTCTTTGTGACCACCTGCAGGAGATTCATAATTAGCTTTCATTGGCCTGTTACAGACAGGCCAAAATAAAGCTGCTTCGAGTCACTTTGGAGGTATGGTATTTCAATGATGCATGTGTCCTAAGAGTCCAAAAGCCGCACCAAAGCCACACTCCAGACCTAAGGACTGGAGTGCAGGTTTGATGTGGCTTTTGGACTCTTAGGACTCACGCATCATTGAAATACCATACCTCCAAAGTGACTCGAAGCAGCTTTATTTTGGCCTGTCTGTAACAGGCCATTGTTACCAATTCTTGATGCAAGTACCTATGATTTTAGGTGACATGACACTGTAGAGCAGAGGTTTTCAAACTCTGGTCCCCCAGAAGTAAAGGACTTCAGTTCCTAATATTCCTGTTACTGGCCACTCTGGCTGGGACCACTGGGAGTTGAAGACCAGAACTGAGAACCACTGCTGTAAAGTGAGATAGACTACAGCAATCCTATATTAGATAATTAACTCTCCCTTCCACTTCAGATGCCATGGTGGAATAAACCATTCTTTTCATGTCTTTCCTCCATCCTCTGATTGTGAAGGAGAGCCATGTTGACTGTGGTACTGTGGTGAGTGATCTGATCAGCTATAAATCTAACTAAATAAATCTGAAGGAAACTTTAAACAGGGTCTTTAAGCAGTAAACCGAGTTTGTGGCAAGCTCAAAAATTAATTGTGTGACATTATAAAGCCCAGCAGGTACAAAACAGTTTTCCTTCTTGGCTTTTCAGGGCCTTTTTGCCTTGTAAGTTGTCCCCCCCCCCCCCCATTACCTTAAAGCACAGCAAGACTGTTAAGAAGCTTGGGGAGGGGAAAAGTCTAGTTAGAAGCAGCCTAACTACTCATCTCTTTCTTGTAAATGCAGACTCTCAGGGGCAAAAACACTGTTCTGCAGCACTCACCTTTAAAATCTGGGAGATGTGCAAAAGAGTTCCCCAAGCAAATGACTGCATCGAAGCCTTCACCAGGTTTTTGCAGGTCCTGTGGCAGGGTGAGCCAGTTAGCTTCTTCAATGACTGCAGAACAGAAAAAATAAATTAAGAAAGAATCTGGTGGAAATTTCAAAGACTGACATGCTGATCATAGCATAGAGGTTTGAGGACTATTGCCTACTTCATCAGATACACAGAGTGTTATCCAGGATTTCAGGTGCATAGGTGTACATACATATGAAGTACACATTGCTGGGGTTGGAATTCTATAGTCAGTCAGGTGAAAAGGAAATTTAATGCTGAAAATATTTGAGTAGAATGGAAAAGTACAGTGTACATTGGGCAGAGAGCAGCACTGACGACACGTAGTTTTTGTGGCTCCCTCCCATCATCATCATGGCACACAAAAAAAAAAGGCACTGACTCTTAAAGGAAGCCCCCACACATTAAATATAAGAGGGAGAAAATCAGATGGTGTCTCCAACATGGCCATATAAGAAAAACACTAAAGTGGTGTAATGCCAAAGAGTTGGGGAGCTGGCCTTTCCTCACTGACAGTTCTGTCATGCAGTCTGATGCAACAATCTCTCCAGCACTCTCCAAGCATAGTGTTTAAAGGGAAGGATTATGTGAGATCATTGACATTGTATGGTGAATTATCGTCTCTGGCATCTCTTTGCCTTTCTTGTAAACTTGTCTGGTTATGCGTATGTATTCTAGCTAGTACAACATGTTTCCCCAAACTTTACAGATATCTAGCCCCAAACCCACTGGAATTACTTGTCTGACATTTGACTGAGTTAACCCTGCTTTTATTAGGTATTGTCTGCAAATTTTATTTAGATGTGTGAAAAAAATAAAAACACGTTAGTTTTCCAGTACAAGTTAGTGGCCAAAGACTGGTGAGTCTCAAAGTTCAATTCATATTTAGAATCCAGATTTGAAAGGACTGAGTCTGGACTGAACTGGACTCAGATCCAAATCAGGCTCTAAACAAAGTGTGGAAGGGCCTTGTGCAGTTTTTATGTAAAGATATGCTCTGTGCCTCACAAAAATGCTTCTGCTTCCTACCAGTTCCTGCAGCAGCTAGAAAACAGTGATTTATACTCTCTAAGCAAAATAAAAGTGAAAGTCACCAATCTGTTAGATTAAATCGTTTTATTGGAACTTCCCTTGCCTGTTATAAAACAATGCTGGCAGAATGATAAAAATACCCAGGTTTCTCTTTCTCAGAAAAGGCTGGGCTTTTTGGCTGCTGAAATGTTTTCATGAAATTCTACCAATAAAGATAAACAAAATATTAGCCAAACACTTTCATAAAGTTCTTTTGACAGTTTTTATCCAAGAATGGAAAGTTCTAACTTTTCCTGTCATTCTGTGCTTGTCAATTTCCCAGGGAAATTTAGTGGTCCATCTTGACCACTAAAACAGGCAACTTTGCATCTTCTTTCAGGGATATGGATGGAGATGTGCATTCTCATCTGTGTTTCAATACATAGGTAAACACATACCACTTAGAACTACTATTTCCATTTAAGACTGCAGTTATGCACAGTAATCTCTGGGTCAGGATCTGTGACTTTTACCTCAATAGGGGTACATGGCTTGCTTACACTAGCATTGTGCATAGTAACTGCTAGTGCCTGGGGAATTTATTTTTATTGTATTATAACTCCCAGATGAGACCTAGTGTGATGCAGTGGTTTGAGTGTTGGACTACAACTCTGGAGAGGATCTGAATCCCTTCTGAGCCATGGAAACCCATTGAATGATCTTGGGCAAGTCACACTCTCTCAGCCTCAGGAGGCAGAGGCAAGTTCCCTCTGAATAAATCTTGCCAAGAAAACCCATGATGGGTTTGCCTTAGGGTTGTCATAAATTGGAAATTACTTGAAAGTACATAACAACAACAAACAACTCCCAGAATCCCCGACAACATGGCCACTAATATGCTTTTAGTAATAGCGTCATCCTGCTGGCGAGGCCTTATGCAAGGAGAGGAAGAGAATGTGTCCCTCGTGTCATGACAAAAACATAACTTGCCTTGGCATGGAGCCTGTGTGCTAAGCAAATGGATAAAGTTGGGTTCCTTTGCTGGTTGCACCCTGGCCCAACGCTTATCAAAGAACCTTTGATTCTTTGATAAGAAACTGCCCCAGAGCCTGAACCAGCTGGAATATCAGCTTTGCTAATTTTTATAGAGTTGATCTTTATTAGCTCCTGCACACCATTTTCTGGATTATCTAACTTTTCCTGTTTGACAACATCTACCCAATGCTTGATGCTTCAGCAATTTCAGTAATTAGCTCATATCTTCATTTCTGTTTGGTCAAAAATGCAGACACTAAATAAAATTAAAATTAAAGTGGCTCCTCAAGGCACTTCCCCTTTCCCACAGCACTCATGCCCCAGACTGAGAATGCCACTTGAGATTCACCCAGAAATGATGTGACTTGAGATACAGGAAGGAGACAGTTTCACTTTCAGTTCTGCACCTCCTTTTAGCTGAGAGAAATGTCCAAATACCACCAGGCTGCAGCTTTTATTAGCCCTAGCCAACATGGTAAGGGATGACTAAGAATCCATTTGGAGGATGGCAAAAGCAATGGCAAACCTCCTCTGATCAGATGGCTGATCTTGCAAAAAAACACCAAAAACCCATGTTAGGTTCCCTCTAGGGTTGCCGTAAATTGGAAACAACTTGAAGGCACACAACAATAATCATGTTGCTGCAAAAGAAAGCTTCCCGTTAGCTGGAATCCAAAGCAATTGTTTCTAGGCTAAAAAGACAGACAGTACAAGAATCTAGTAGGACATTTGAGACTGTTTTTTGGGGGGGAGATCCAAGAATATGCTTTCATGGATTCCAGTCCATTTCCTTCCTTCCGTCCATCAATCTCTTTATTTATATTCTGCCTTTCTCCAAAACTGGAATTCAAGGCAGCTTACAAAAAGGCAGAAATTTTAAATAATACACTTCTGGTTAAAAACATACAAAATTAAAACAGTACTGAACAACAATAGAAGCATTCCAAGCTTTCTCGATGTCAGCAACCTGCATTTTTATTTTTAAGTCTTCTTTTGTCTCTGATGTTCACCCATGGGGAGCTGGAAGTTCTTAGTGATCTACTGCAAGTCAACCAGAGACTGGCCAAGAGATCCCAGTGTACCTTCTGTCCACCCCTGGCCTAGATTGCTGAACCTGTAAAGGGGATGGAAGATGTCACCAAACACTCATTTCCAGTCAGAGGCCCAATTCTCACTAGCCCATTTGCTCTGGATAGAACTGGGCAGATCTGGTTGCCCCCATACTGAATCTGCCCGGAAAGAAGTTCGTACTACTCTTTACCTTGATCGATGCAATTTGTCCCTCTGAAGTTCACATTTGCAGTACCGCTTTAAAATGGAGCTGCCTTTGTTGTCAATCAAATTCACTTCCACTTTCATCAAAGGTGACATATCCTACAATCATTGGCCAACGGAATGGGTGCTTTCCTCCCTCCTTTTTAAAAAAAACTAGCAACAGTGTGCACATATTCTGTCAACTTGTCAAATTTAAAAACCTCCAGGTGTGTGTGTGTGTTGTGTGTATTTGGGTCATTACAGATTATGGCAACCCTAAAACGACCCCATCCTGGGGTTTTCTCGGCAAGATTGGTTCTGAGGAATTTGCCATTGCCTTTCCCCTGAGGCTGAGAGAGTGTGACTCCCCCAAAGTCATGAGTTTCCACAGCCTTCCCTCTGAATGCCAGCCTCTAGCTTCCCCTTCGCTTCCAGCCCAGCATTTCCTCCTCTTTGGAACCTCTTCTCTTCCCTTCCCTTCCAGCCCAATGCCACCTCCGAAGCCCTTGCCTCCCCCCCAATGCCATCCTCTTCCCTTCCCTTCCAGCCCAAAGCATGTGCATAATCTGTCACAATAATAATAATACCTCACCTCAGAATGCCATCTCTGCATCCTCTTTCTTTGCTTTCCCTCCGATTGCCACCCCAGAATGCCTTACATACACATATACATATGTAGCAAAAGCATTCACACATTGTATCAATTTGCCAAATTTAAAAGGAAACACATTCACTTATCCTGTCACACACACACACACATGATTTTAAAAAATGCCACTTGCAAAGTGACCTGCCATGCCATCAGCAAGCAAACGAAAGGGAATTGTAGCACAAGCAGACACATTCTATCAATATGTATAAACCTGTAGAACAAGCATTTGCATAATCTGTCAAAAATAAAATTACAAAAGGGAGAGGGAGAGAGAGAGAAAGCTGCCTGCAAGAGGGGAGGCATGTTGCGCCCTCTGCCCTCCCTCTGAACTAAATCCCTCCCCTGAACTTGACCCAATCATGACCAGGGCCAAGTTCACATTTGCCAGCAGCAGGGAAGAAACAGGTTTTCCTAAAAGACACTGGAAATAAAGTGCGCCCTTGGCTTACGTGGGGGATCCGTTCCAGATCTCCCTGCGTAAGCCGAATTCCGCGCATGCTCAAGCCCCATTTGCATGAATGGTGCTCGTGTATGTGGTGGCGTGGTGGTGCGTGCGCACCACAAGCACACACCCCATTCATGCAAATGGGACGCGCCGCTCCTTGTGCCCCACGCACTCCCGCACAGCTTTCTGCATATGGACAAAGCTGCGTATAGCATGCCCCCGTATGACACAGGCACACTGTAATCCACTTTCGGAAAAAACGTTCTAAGAGGGATTTGCCCTGGATAGGGTGTGCAAGACCCTAATTCTGATGTGTTTAAACTGGTGCCAATGGGAACTTTTGACTTTTAATCCGGGTTACATTTCAGTACAAAAGGTAGTCTGAATGGCCCCTAAATTTAGTCCAAAGAAAAATTTTTGTATCATTACTGAGTCCATGGTGTCTGTTTCTCATTATATTGTTGTGTTCAAGTCATTTCTGACTTATGGTCACCCTAAGGTTATCATGGGGGTTTCTTGGCTGAATTTGTTCAGAGGGGGTTTGCCCTAGCCTTCCTCTGAGAATTAGAGAGTATGGCTTCCCTAAGGTCACCCAGTGAGTTTTTATGGCCAAACAGAGATGCGAACCCTGGTCTCCTAGTGTACTAGCCCAACATGGAAACCATTGCACCACGCTGCCTCTTATTTCTCATTATACATAAACTATAAAGAAAAATGAGGCAGTACAATTTAGTCATTTGAGTGTTGGATTAAGACTCTGGGAGACTAGAATTTTAATCTTGGACAGATCACATTCTCTCAGCCCAACAGAATGGTTAGGCCTCCTCTGAATAACCCTTGCCAAGAAACCCTATAATAGGGTCACCACAATTTGGAGTCAATTTGAAGGCACATAACAAATATAAGACTTTTGAAACCTGATCTATGAAGTACTGTACAAAAGACTGTTACAACTACTGTTGATGCCTTTTGTGTCCTCTGGGAAAGGGGATAAAATTGATAGGCAAAATTAATGTCAGTCTAGAAGTCTTAGGAAAAATTAACCAAATAAAATTAGTTCACTTCATCTATTTCAGCGTTTGTGCAGGTGAGGTCCAATGCCCTAAGGTTTGGCAACCTTAACTTTTTGGACTACGCATTTAGAATCTGTCCTCCATGATGGCCATGCTGGCTGAGGGACACTGGGATTTGTAGTCCAAAAAGTAATTTTACTAAGCTATAATCAAGATGTCTCTGCTGTTTGAGAGATTTGTATGTGTGTATACACCAATTATCATCCAAAGTTCTGCACCACAACAAACATTATGCAAAGTGTACCCCTTAAAAAATGGAACGTATTTCAACAATTTGCATTGTTTTACTTGTGTAATCATTGGATGAAAAGCTCTACCTCACTCAGTGAGCACAAGTCCAGCTTTTGAGATTTCTGCAAATATGGGCAAAGGTTTACAAATTTGCCTTTTCAGTCATAAAGTTAGAAATTTACTTTTTACTTTTTCTGCAACTTTAGTGTCTTGGAAAAAAGAAATTCTGTAGACAGTATATTGGGGGGGGGGTTTCCATTTACACGGAAAGTACAGAATAGAGATTGCCGACAAGTGTTTTAAAAAGCTGTGCGTTAATCTATTTTAACATACAAATCCATACCATAAATATTTTATTGGCTACAGTTTATTTTAGCAGATGCATGCCCAGTGAGGCTTCATACCATGCATCTGATGGAAGTGCTGTAATCTTTGTTTTAAAGTAAGATTTTAAATAGTTTAACTTTGTGTTCAAATTCCAGTTTTGAAAATAAATTCCCACATATTTGTGGGACATATTTGGAGGCAACTTGTTCTTCTTTTCTGCGTCTCCTTCCTGGGCTGTTATTTTGCATTAGGCTCCAGCCAGTGGACCTCAAGAGCTATGGTGAAAAACCTAGTAACTCTCACAAGCCTGAAATTTGTACACCCTTGTTCCAGGCAAGGATCTTCGTCAACAAGTACATACAGAGTTCACTACTGAGAAAGGCTGTGTGTAAACAGGGAGTTCATTACACCCCTGGCGTTCCAGAGTCTGCTTCAACAGCACTGATCATATTTCATCACGCTCTTACAGTCTATGTACCAATCTACCTACTGTACACTTGCTACTAACAAATTTAAACACACTTTAGAAAAGATGTTCAGCTCCTGTTTGTTGGACTCATTCAGAACTTGGTATCTCAAGTGGTCAGGGCAAGAACCATTTGGACCTGTTATTTTCTTGAGCTACAATTTACAGCTTGTCTCATGAGACAGAAGAAAACTACACACCAAGAGACCTGTTCTGAATGTCTAGCACAGAATTAGCAGTTTATATAGACAAATAGGGGGGGAAAAGGTACAGGATTGGTTACATACCCAAATCAACTGCAGGCTTTAAACAGTGTAAAAAATCAACCCAGGTTTTAGCTCATTAAATTGGGCAATTTTAAATAAGGATTTAAAGGAACACATAGATGCTTCTTAGCTAATTTTAATATGAGTAGTTTACATGTTGTGACAATTAGATTAGTGTATTTTTATTTGCTTAGTCATTATACTAATATCCCTCTTTTTTCACAACTAAGGTCGTAAAAAGTTAAGTACCCTGGTGGTGTCCCATCCAGTTTAGAGCCAAAACACACTGCAGAAATAATCCAGTTTGAGACCACTTTAAGTGTCCTGGCTTAATGCTAGGGAATCCTGAGAATTGTAGTTCTGTGAGACATTTAGCCTTCTCTGTCAGATAGCTCTGGTACCGCAATAAAGGACGGAGCCAGGGCAGTTAAAGTAGTCTCAACCTGAATTATTTCTGCTGTGTGTTTTGGGCCTTAGTTTCAGGACATTTGGTGTTTCAGCTTTTTTCCTCATTCTATTAACCATTTTTTTTCTGGCACTAAATCAAATCTACACTGTATTACAATGGCTAGACAAAATGTGTTATCCTCTCCCCTGTTATCAAACCCTGAAAATATTAAATACGATCTTTACTATCAATTTCTTTATGGCTATTAAGTCATAATTTGTCTTAAGCGTCCTTCAGAAAAACATCTAAAGCAAGTTTGAATAATAAGCAAATATATTTACCCGTATTTTCCGGCGTATAAGACGACTGGGTGTATAAGATGACCCCCAAATTTTCCAGTTAAAATATAGAGTTTGGGATATACTCGCCATATAAGACTACCCCTCTTCCAATGCACACCAATTAAAAATGTAAAAAATCAGATTTGATTTCCATATGGTAATTTTAATTCAAATGCTTATGACATGCAGGTACTTAGCAGGAAAACTTGTTGAATGCAAAGCCTGCTTGGATTGGTCAGCTCTCCCTGCCTGCCTAGCCCTCCCTGTCTCCCTTGTACAGCGCCTCCCTTCCTGCTTTCATATGGTTGCCACATACAGAGGGGATGTGGCCGTGGCCATTTTGAGTTCCCCCCATCATATGCGCCAACCACAGATTCTCCAGTCCAGCTCAGAAGTTTCAGCACCCACCTTATAAGACAACCCCCGGCGTATAAGACGAGCCCCAACTTTTGCGAAGATTTTCCTGGGTTAAAAAGTAGTCTTATATGCCAGAAAATACAGTATTTATTTATCATTGAAGAATCAAATTAACAGTTAGTAATTGTTAGTAGCTAGATATCTTAATCCAAAGAAAGGGTAATTTACCCCAGTGGTCGAAAGCCTCCTCTTTTCTACGATTCCATCGCTCCTTCAGGGCATATTTGAGCATCTTGTCGCTGGCATCTACACTGGTGACTCGGAATCCTTCCTCAACCAGCATGATGGAGTCCACACTAGATCACAGAAAGATAAGGAGAGAAAGAGATACCCATGAATCCCAAGGAATGAAACTGGGAGCCAGAAGATTCACTTTTCTTCACTGGTGGATAGAAGTGGGAAAAAAAACCCTCAAGAATTACAGCAAAAGATCGTCGCATTGTATCAGAATACTTCACTCAGAACCCGTACACAATAGCACACTTTTGGGCATCTGTTTATTCCAGAGCAACCACCACATGAGATAATTGTATAGTACAATCTGGGACAATGGAGAAGCAATCTACCTGCTACTTACCTCCTTAGCTCCTGTCAAATAAACAGGCTGGATTAAAGTATTTTAAAAGACATCCCTGTTTAAGCAAGCAGGTTTTTTAGAAAGTAAATTTTCACTCTTCCAGCCTCAGCAGAAGGCAATGGCAAACCTCCTCTGAACAAATCTTGCCGAGAAAACCGAGTGATGGAGTCGTCTTTAGAAAAAGCTTGCTCTTCTGTGTGCCAGAAAAGGGGGCAAAGTTTCTTCTAAAACTGCATCAACTGCAGATTGTATAAAATAAATCAAAGGGCTTGGAGACAATTTTTCTTTACATTGTTTATTGATATGAACAATTACGTGAATGGCCAATGAAGATGTCTTTAATCTGAGGACAGCTATAGACTTACACATAGGTTTGCTGGATTCATTGGAATTTAACCACGCCTCATTCTCAAGTCTCATTGATTTCCATAGGTCTGCTTTAACTAGGACTAAATTCAGATCCAGGCCTAATGCTCCTTCCTGATTCCATTGGGAATAATTGGAGGAAGTAAACTGAAAGCAAAAGTATCATAATACCCACCCATCCAAATTTTTACTTCTTTTATGGGGATGGAAGACACAGGCATGCCTTTGAAACTATACAGAAAAGAAAAACCACAAAGCCAAAAGAGAAAGAGCTGAGCCAAGCAGAAGAATGAGAAGCTTTATTGTTGTACAGAAAACAGAGATATACTTGTGTTTGTCTGCTATATCAATATGCCAAAGGATCTTGAAGCACAGTTTTTTGTGGGTTTTTCAGGCTATGTGGCCAAGTCCTAGAAGAGTTTATTCCTGACATTTTGCCAGCATCTGTGGCTGGCATTTCTCTGAAGATGCCAACCACAGAGGCTGGCGAAACATCCAAGAATAAACTCTTCTAGAACATGGCCACATAGCCTGAAAAACCCACAAAAAACGATGGATGCCGGCCATGAAAGCCATCGACTTCATGATCTTGTAGCACCATTGAGACTAGTACTGAGTGACTAGACTAGAGACATTATAGAATAAACTTTTGTGGACTTGGGTCCAAAACACACGGCAGAAACAATCCAGTTTGGGACCACTCTAACTGCCCTGGGTCAATGCGAGGGAATTCTAGGAACTGTAGTTTTGTGAGTCATTTAGCCTTCTCTAAATGGTGAGTCAGTTGGTGCCACAACTACAGGATTTCCTAGTACTGAGCCATGGCAGTTAAAGCAGTCGCAAACTGGATTATTTCTGCAGTGTGTTTTGGACCATGGTTTACTTCCTCAGATGCATGTGAACCTGAGGAAGTAGAGCAACTCTACAAAAGCTGATGCTGCAACGTCTTTCGTTCAGTTAGTCTCAAAGGTGCTACAAGATCCCTTTGCACACTGTCCAACAAAAGTACCACTCCAAATTGGAGGAGACAAAAAACCCTCCCCGTCCCATGTGTAAACAAGCAATGTGGATGATGCAAGGAGCTGGTTCCTTTGCTCTCTCAATGCCTGCAAATGCAGTCAAACAAGGTATCTATCTACCTGTATGTAAAGGGATCTGGTAGCACCTTTGAGTGCTCCTAGACTTGAGCTTTCTTCCTCAGAGGCATGTTTATTTTAGTACTCAACATCCACCTGAAGAAGTCGGCTCAAGTCCCCAAAAACTCATGCTACCAGATTCTTTCTTTCAGTTAGGCTGCATCCGCACTGCAGAAGTTATCCAGGTTGACCCCGCTTTACTTGCCATGGCTCAATGCTATGGAATCCTGTGAAATGCAGTTTGTTGTGGCTGAAAGAAAGGATCTGGTAGCATGAGCTTTCGGAGACTTGAGCCGACTTCTTCTTCAGGTGGATGCTGAGTACTAAAATAAACATGCCTCTGAGGAAGAAAGCTCAAGTCTAGGAAAGCTAATGTCTCCCAAATCTACAAATGCCATAATTCCATGGCAGTGAGCCACAACAGTTAAAGCAGTGTGGAGCTGGATTATTTCTGCAGTGTGGCTGCAGCCCCCAAAGTGTGACATGATACCTTTGCACACTGATATTCCAGGTTTAACACAGCTAGGGCTCGGTCTTTGGAGGTGGAGAGGCCTGTGATCCAAGAGAATCGTGGCTCTTATTCCGGATTAGTTCCCCACTCGGCCATGAAACCCACTGGGTGACCCTGGGCAAGTCACACTCTCTCAGCCTCAGGGAAGGGCAACGGCAAACCCCCTCTGAACAAATCTTGCCAAGAAAACCCCATGACAGGTTTGTTTTAGGGTCGTTGTAAGTCAGATATGACTTGAAAGAACTAAACAACATACACAGATAATAAAATAATGAGGGCTAGCATTGCCCAGTGGCTTAAGTGCTGGGACTGTGTCTGTGGAGACCTGGGTTTGATTCCCACCTTGCCATGGAAACCCACTGGGTGACCAAGTCACACTCTCTCAGCCTCAAGAGGAGGGCAACACAATTGACGACGATATCTTGCCAAGAAAAACTTAGGATAGGTTTGCCCTGAGTCAGAAACGCCTTGAAGGCATTTTGTGTGTGCGTTGTACTGATCTTTCCGTGTCAGGGCCGTGTGCCAGTCACTCTCCCTCAGCCTCAGAGGAGGCCATGCAACTGACAGTAAGAGGAGGAGGAGGAGGAGGGCTCACCCGGTTCCGCAGGCCACATCCAGGACGGTCCTGCAGCGCTGGCTCCGGAGCAGCGACACCAGCCAGCTCTTGTACTCGGCGGTGCGGCTCCGCGTGTCTCCGATGTAGAGCTGCCAGACGCGGGCCGCCCTTCCGTCGGCGTACTGGTCCGGCAGCCCCTCGGCCGCCACCCCCAGAGAGCGGGTCCGGTAGATGCTGTCCACCATGGCAATGGCCCTTCCTCTGACTGACCGACCCGACCCCTCCGGCTGCCTCCCGGCGAATGACCAGCAACCTGCCAAGCAGCCGGTAGTGGGGCTCCTGCTAACCGAGGCCACGCCCCTTCTCCGCGCAAACGGCCAATCAAGGCGCGGAGGCAAAGGACACGCCCGTCGAGTGACGTCAAAGAGTTCGTTCCATCCTCGCTCTGATTTTTCTATCCTCCCACCTGCCGCGCCCCTTGCGCATGCGCAGATCGCAGGCCTTGTCCTCAGGGGAAGAAGGAGGCCACTTGTTGTTGTGTTTTGTACTGACCAATAAAGCTATTATTATTGTTATTATTATTTCATAATGTTATATCTTTCAATTCCATAATACATAAAATTATATATATATATATATATATAGTTACGATTTATATTTATATATAATTGTAATTATTCTATATAATAGTATAGTATTGTGTGTGTGTATATATATATATATATATAAAACATTATAATACATACTATATAAATACATTATAACCAGAGAGTTTTATGACCATCAACCTTTATTTTGGGTAACAGACCGTGGAGCAAAAACAAAAGCATTAAAATACATCACAGATACAAAACTACGTGGCTTCATGGGGTCACAGGGTTTTATGGCTGAGCTGGAAATGGAACCCAGGTTTCTAGGCCCAGGCCCAGGGTGACCAGATGTCCTCCTTTTCCAGGACATGCCCCACATTCCACCTTCTGCCCAGGAGGAATTCCAACATTTCCTCCATTCTGAGCATAACTAAGAAGTATGAACTTACATATATTTTTATGAATGCTTTTAGCATTTATTTTGTAATGTCCTATTTTTTTTCTTGAATATTGTTCATTTTACGGTGCCTTTTCCTGCTTTAGAGTCATGAAATCTGGGTATCCTGTGCGGAGTAGTAGTCCAACACTCAAACCACTACTATCCTGAGCCCAGTGCTATTCAACATCTGTATCAATGACTTGGATGACAGAATTGGGAGCATACTTATCAAATTTGCAGATGACACCAAATTAGGAGGAATAGCTCCAGAGGACAGGATCAAAATTCAAAATGACCTGAACAGACTAGAAAGCTGGGCCAAAGCTAACAAAATAATATTCAACACAGAAAAATGTAAGGTAGTGCACTTAGGGCGGAAAAACAAAATGCATAGATATAGGATGGGAGACACCTGGCTTAAGGAGACTATGTGTGAAAGGGATCTGGGAGTCCAAGTAGACCACAAGTTGAACATGAATCAACAGTGTGATGCAGCAGCTAAAAAGGCCAATGCTATTTTAGGCTGCATCAATAAAAGTATAGTGTCTAGATCAAGGGAAGTAATAGTGCCACTGTATTCTGCTCTGGTCAGGCCCCACCTAGAATATTGTGTCCAGTTCTGGGCGCCACAATTCAGAAAAGACATTGAGAAACTGGAGCGTGTCCAAAGGAGGGCGACTAAAATGGTGAAAGGTCTAGAAACCATGCCCTACGAGGAACGACTCAGGGAGCTGGGGATGTTTAGCCTGGAGAAGAGAAGGTTAAGAGGTGATATGATAGCCCTGTTCAAATATTTGAAGGGATGTCATATTGAGGAGGGAGCAAGATTGTTTTCTGCTGCTCCAGAAACTAGAACATGGAGCAATGGATGCAAGCTGCAGGAAAGGAGATTCCACCTCAACATTAGGAAGAACTTCCTGACAGTAAGGGCTGTTCGACAGAGGAACACATTCCCTTGGACCGGAGTGTAGTGGAATCTCCTTCCTTGAAGGTATTCAAGCAGAGGCTGGATGCCCATCTGTCAGGGTGCTTTGATTGAGATTTCCTGCATGGCAGAATGGGGCTGGACTGGATGGCCCTTGTGGCCTCTTCCAACTCTATGATTCTGTGATTCTACATCATGCTAGCTCACATCATACTGATTATATAGTAAATAGTAGATTAAATGGTGTGTGTCCATTTGTCTCCACTGGATGTTCAAAATCCAGAATAGGGTGTCTGTTTGGCCACACAGCTCCTTTAAAATGCTTTGATTTTATTATATTGTTACTAGCCGCAGTACCCAACATTGATTGGGCAAATGATTAATGATTGTTAATAATTATTCAATCTGAACTGCTCTGGAGGATGAATGCTCATCTCTTTAGATGCTGGAGTGTTCCTCTGTTATGCATCAGTTGCCCTTGAGAGAGTAGGGTTCGTTTGATCGGCCACAAAACACAACACTCTTGCATTAATTATAAAATAATTGGAGTGCACTTAAAGTGAATTCTGTCATGGTGTCAGACCATCCTAAGCTTTTCTTCCAAAATAAGTGAAGAATCCATCCAGTTCTTAAGTGATATGGTAACAAACAGAAAAACAGATAGAAATTTAGTTTTATTTATACAGGTATTGTTATACAACATATAGAAAATATATGACCATAGTTATGTTTACATAAGTATATAGTAATTATACGAAATTCAGTTTTAAAACATTTTAATAATAATAAAAATTGGCCAAGAGGCTGCATGGGAAATGTAGCTATGACAATGTAGCTATGATCTTTTTTCTGATCCAAATCCCTTCCCTACGCACCTTAAAATCCAGGCACCTTTTAATTCCAATCTAAGGAGTTCTCTAGCACTGGTGCGTGGGATATTGAAAGATGACATGTCAGCGTCTTTCTGCCAGTGAGCTTTGTTGTTATTGAATGTCTTCAAGTTTGTTCTCACTTATGGCAATCCTATGGTGACTTTATCATTGTTCAAAGGAGGTTTGCCATTGCCTGTCCCCTGATGATGAGAGCATGTCACTTATCCAAGGTCACCTGGTGAGTTTGGTGACCAAGCTGGGAATTAGACCGTGGTCTCCAGAGTCACAGTCCAACACTTAAACAACTACGGCATACAAACTACTATGGTGAAAACCAGCTTTAAGGAAAGGCAATCTAAAAAATTTGGCCAAAACCATATACTGTATCATAATCTACAGTTTCTAACTTTATGAATCTATAGCTATGCTGCAGAAATGCAGTGAATTGTGAAGATGTGAATCTGGGTACTGGCAAGAGTGCTCCCTTATGCATTGGACACTCCTGTTGTGCTCCAGCACTTCCTTGCCGGTATCCGGATGCACACTGGGGACCACCTGGACACACATGAGTGCCCATTGTGCATCTAGCCATGGTGCATCAGTCACACCACCATTAAGCAACAGATGCAGGTATGTTGTGACATCACAGCAGACCCTAGGTGTATATATAGATGTTACAAAATGATTCCGTTCCATTTTGCATACATGTAAAGCCCTTTACGAAGGCATAAATCCCAAGCTGCCATTTTAAATTATTTTTCCCTTCCTTTTTAATGTGTTATACACTTGTCCCTCCATATTCGCTAGGGTTAGGGGCACGAGACCCTCGTGAATATGGAAAAACCGCAAATAACAAAAACACTGTAAAGACAAATGGAATTGAACCATTTTCAGTAAAGTTAGAAAAAACTTAAATAAAAAAAAAAAAAAATTTTTTGAGAGGGGGGGGGGGGGGGGGGGAATCAAACAAAATTTGAAGTAACGCCAGAATTTTTCTACAGAGGGAAGAGGTAAAAGAGGAAGGAAACACTTGCACAAAAGAGCCTGAAGTAAGGGAAGGATAAATCAATTGGACAGAATACATATAGAGAGATTATGGCCTGTTACAGACTGCCAAAATGAAGCTGCTTCGGATCTCTTTGGAGGTATGCTGTTTAAATGATGCATGCATCCTAAGAATTCGGAAGCTGCACCAAAGCTGAATTCCAGCGCTTAGGAATGGAGTGTGGCTTTGGTGCGACCTCCGGACTCTTAGGACCCATGCATCATTTAAATAGCATGCCTCCAAAGAGACCTGAAGCAGCTTTATTTTGGCAGTCTGTAACAGGCCTATGATACTTTAAATTACTTGTTATTAGTGAAATAACAGAGATAACAAAGGTATAAGCATGATTAAGATGTTATGTAAAGTTATGTATACAGATTATCATTCAGACTATGAAGAAACGTGATAAGAAAACTGATTTTATTTATATGTGTGTAATTATATCATAAAAATGAAGTAACTTGATAAAAAATGTTAGTATCTGACTATTATATTTAATAGTATCTGATAATTATGGGAACATTTGGAAGGACCAACAAGATCAGTGCTGGAGACAGGCTGTATCAGCACTGCAGAAATAATCTAGTTTGACACCATTTTAACTGCCATGGCTATGGAATTCTGGGAATGGTAGTTTGTTGTGGCACCAGAGCTTTGCAAAGCATCGAGCCATAGCACCGAGCCATAGCAGTTAAAGTGGTATCAAACTGGATTATTTCTGCAGTGCGGATGCAGTCTGAGGGAGATCGGCCGTGAAGAAGCTAACCAGGGTGGAAGGAGGGAGTGGGAAGGTGTAGGAGTGTCTCGGTTGCTGTGGCAAACAGAGGATTGTTTACGCCAAGGTGCAGCAAGGAATGCAGACTATTTCAAGTAGTCAGAGTCTCAGTTTTTGCACAGGGGACCCCAGTGGCTCTGGGGGGGGGGCTGAACTTTGGGGTCTAGCAGGCCATATGTGGCCCACGGGCTAAACTTTGACCAGCTTTGCTGGAGCCAAATGCATGGGAAATATCACTGTTTTGTGGATTCCGGGTAATACTGTACTTTGGTATATGTGGCCAACATGGCTACCCCACATGTTAAATTGTACAAGATAGAGGAGATGTTAGGAGAGGTAGTCAGGGGTTGGAGACAGAATTAGACTCAGGTCAGTTAGGATTATGAGTGAGAGATGGGAGTTAGGAATATGAGTGAGAGATGCGACTTTGTTAGAATCAGTCAGGATTATATGTGCTACGTAAACAGTCTTAAACATTAGGTGGAACTTGTTTAATACATTTTGTTGTATTATTTATTTATTTATTTATTTATATCCCACTCTTTTCCCAGGACTGGGACTCATATACACTTATACACTTATGCCTCTAAAAATGTTGCATTTTAAGAATCATCAGGATGCTTGCATACAGACACAGAGTATCTGTGGGGGCAGCAGTTATTCAAGGGTGGTGGTGTCCATTAGTGGGATTAGATAACTAAATACAGGAACCATGAGGGTATCTAGAAGGTCCCCACAGGACAAGAGGAAGTCAATGATGTTTATCACACTATGCTCTTAAAGAGCTACTATTCCAGTGTGACTCCTCTAGCAGCCTCCTGTTGCATGCTGGGATTGGCAGTTTTAAGGAGCTGAACTTCTCTGCCTGAGAATTCTAAATACCCCTCCTTAAAACTGCCAATCCCAGCATGCAACAGGAGGCAGCTAGAGGAGTCACACTGGAATAGTACCTCTTTAAGAGCTTGTCTGATAAACACCATAGAATCATAGAGCTGGAAGAGATCTCAAGGGCTATCCAGTCCCGCCTCCCTGCAGTGCAGGAAATCACAATCAAAGCATCCGCGACAGATGGCCATCCACCCAGGGACGTAGCCAGGATTTTAGGAAGGGGGGGGGGGTCTAGACTAAGTGCCACCACTATAATGGGGCTTGGGCATGGCGGCGCAGCAGCATGCACCATTCATTTTTCTAATGGAAGGGGGGTCCGGACCCCAAGAACCCCCCCCCCCCCCCCCGCTACGTCCCTGATCCACCTTCTGTTTAAAAACCTCCAAAGAAGGAGACATCATCACTCTCCAAGGGAGTGTGTTCCACTGTTGATCAACTCTCACTGTCAGGAGGTTCCTCCTAATGTTGAGGTGGAATCTCTTTTCCTGTAGCTTGCATCCATTGCTCCAGGTCCTATTCTCTGGAGCAGTAGAAAACAAGCTTGCTCCCTCCTCAATATGACATCCCTTCAAATATTTAAATAAGGCTTTCAGATCACCTCTTAACCTTCACTTCTCTGGGTCAAACATCCACAGCTTCCCATCTCTCCTCATAAGGCATGGTTTCCAGACCCTTCATCATTTTAGTCGTTCTCCTTTGGACATGCTCCAATTTCTCCACATTCTTTTTAAATTGTGGTGCCCAGAGCTGGACACGAATTTTTTCATACATGAAACATAAATTGATGCCAAATTGTCCTCACATTCAGTGGCAGTGGAGGGGACAGGTGGATGACCCTCACAAGTCATACTTGTCTACCTGTTATCTAGATGTTTTGGATTGGATAACTGTTGTGCCTTATCACTGGTCAAGCTGAATGGGGTTAATGGGATTTGTATGCCAAAAGGCTTGAAAAGCCAAAATATATTTTTCAAAGATTTTACAATGAAAGAAATAAAATAAATTTTAAAAAAAAACCCTTTTTAAAGAATATATTAGAGATTTGGGGGGAAAAACATAAAGAAAAATTAATGCCTGCTATCTCACCATTAACACCAGTTATAAAATTCCCAATAAATTTAAAGGAAGAACCAGTTAAAAAACTAAGAGATCAAAAATATAGAGGATAAAAGAATGGATGAAGATAACAATGGAGAATGGAAAGATAAAGGAGAAATTACAAAGATTAAAATTAACTTGGTTTAATTGTATTCAATTGGAACAATGGACAAAAAACTGGGAGAGAAAAATTATTGAGTTTAGAGAATATACGAAATTTGAATAATTGATTAGGCAAAGAAACAGTACAGAGGCAAATGAAACTTTGAAAGGTGTTACAAGTGAAATATATAAATTATTATTACAATATAATGAGAAAGAAGAATATCTCAGGACAATATGGGAGGAGGATTTAGCACAAACAATAAATGTTCATGATTGGGGGAAAAATTAGAATCAACGTCATTTAAAACATTTATCCATATGAATAAAGGAGAATCATTATAAAATAATTTGGAGATGGTATTTAACGCCAGTAAGGTTAAGCTATATAAATAAGAATCATTCAAGGCTATGATGGAGGGGGTGCCAAGAAATAGGTACTTTATTCATATGTGGTGGGGTTGTAGAATTGTAAAGAAATTTTGCCAAATAGTATTTAAAGAACTAAAAGAAATAATAGAAATTGACCTAGAATTTAGTCCCAAGATAGCATTATTATCTATATATGACAAGATTAATTGCACCCAGGCTATAAAGGATTTAATTACAAATTTATTAACAGCAGCAAGACTAATGATAGCAAAAAAGTGGAAAGATCAGGGAGATCTACAAATACAAGATTGGTATAAAGAGATATGGCAAATAGCAATTAATGATAAGTTAACTTGTGGAATTAAGGTTTTAAAAAAAGAATAATGAAGAGAAATGATTTTGAAGCGATATGGAAAATATTTGTACAAAAGGCTTTAGCAAAAGAAGCAAGTGTTTTACCCCCAGAGGAAGAGTTACAATTTTGGAGGGTAGAGTAATAAAAAGATACTAGGCTTTGGTGATGGGGAGCACTTGCGGGAAGGGGGGGGGAATGAAAAAAGAGAAAAGAATTGAAAAATGAATTAGTGATATAATTAATGGTATTATACCTTTGTGTCATTATGGAAAGTATCTCTCTCTCTCTGGCTTTGCTTCGCGAACAAAGGTTCAAGAAGGACTCATCCCGCGCTTTGTACAAGCACGTTGGTGACTAAAAAGGCCAATTCGGGATAAACAGGTCCGGTTGCAGAAAGCACAGCGGAAAGTCTCCTTGGGTGATGTTTCCGGTTGAGGTTCATTCTGCGTTGTCGTTTCTCTTCGAGGCTCGTTCAGCGTGAGTTTTCGAAGTAGGCTGCAGCGTCATGGATAGTGCGTCTCCATGCCTCCCGATGCGAGGCCAGGGAGGACCATTGTTGGTGATCTATCTGGCCAAGCCGGAGATGTTGTTTCAGGGAGTCCTTGTATCTCTTCTTTGGGGCGCCCCTCTTATGCTGACCTGTGGCGAGTTCACCGTAGAATACTATTTTGGGGAGGCGATGGTCCTTCATCCTAGAAATGTGTCCTGCCCAGCGCAGCTGCGTCCTCAATAGCATGGCCTCAATGCTGGTGATCCCTGCTTGCTCAAGTACAGCAACATTTGTCACATAGTCAGTCCAGTGTATATTTAGAATTGTGCGTAAACAGCGCTGATTAAAGTGTTCAAGGAGTCGTAGGTGTTGGCAATAGGTGACCCATGTTTCAGACCCATAGAGGAGAATAGACAGTACAATGGCTGTATACACACTGATTTTGGTGCTTCGCCTCAAGTGTTTGTTACTCCAGACTCTTTTGTGAAGCCTTCCGAATGCGCTATATGCCTTTGCCAGTCTGTGATCGATCTCTTTATCAATTTTGGCGTCTGAGGAGATGATGCTTCCCAGGTAGGTGAACTGCTGGATGGACTTAAGCACAGATGTGCCTACGGTGATGTGGGGATGGTAGTGTTCTTCCTGTGGTGCCGGCTGGTAGACGACTTCCGTTTTCTTCAGACTGACTTCCAGTCCAAAGAGCTCTGCAGAGCTGCTTCCGTATGGGCAACGAGGGCAGCATCATCAGCAAAAAGCAGCTCACGGACTAGATACTTTAGAGTCTTAGTGCGGGCCCTCAGGCGGCTTAAGTTAAACAAGCTACCATCAGTACGGTAGCGTATATAAATGCCGTCTTCTTCTTTGAGATCTGCCGTAGCCCTTTGGAGCATCATGCTGAAGAGGATTGTAAGTAGAGTTGGAGCGAGAACACAACCTTGTTTCACACCATTAGTTATTAGAAAGGGCTCCGAGAGAGCATCTCCATATCTGACTTGACCTTGCTGGCCTTCATGTAGCAGGATGATCATTTGGAGGAATTTGGGGGGGGGGGCATCCTAGTCGTTCCAGGATCTGCTGCAGACCTTTTCTACTCACAGTGTCGAAGGCTTTGGTGAGGTCGACAAATGTTACATAGAGTCCTTTGTTCTGCTCTCTACATTTCTCTTGCAGTTGTCTAAGGGCAAATACTATGTCTGTAGTGCTCCTATTAGCTCTGAAGCCACATTGGCTTTGGGGGAGAAGTTCTTCTGCAATGGCAGGAACTAATCTGTTTAGCAGTATCCTTGCGAGGATTTTTCCAGCAATGGAGAGCAGTGTCATACCTCGGTAGTTCGAGCAATCCGATTTTGCTCCTTTTTTCTTGTACAGGGTGATGATGACTGCATCTCGGAGGTCTGATGGCAGTTCGCCTTTTTCCCAGCAACTTACAAGGAGTTTGTGGAGTTTAGCATGGAGTGCATGACCTCCATGTTTCCAAGCTTCAGGTGGAATTCCATCAATCCTGGCAGCCTTGCCATTTTTCATCTGCTGTATGGCCTTAACGGTTTCTTCCAAAGTGGGAGCTATGTCCAATTCCTTCTTCATCGGATGTTGTGTCATATGTTGAATAGCTGAGTCTTGGACTACTCGGTTGGCACTAAAGAGGCTTTGGAAATGTTCTGCCCATCGGTTCAGAATGGAAGCTTTATCTGTGATTAGTGTTTGACCATCTGTACTGTATAGGGAGCTTTGGTCTGATATGTAGGTCCAAACACTGCTTTAAGAGCTTCGTAAAATCCTCTGGAATCACCCAGATCTGCACAATGTTGTGTCTTTTCTGCTAAATTGATCCACCACTTCTTCTGAATGTCTCTGAGTTTTTGTTGGAGTTGACTACATACGAGGCGAAAGGCTGCTTTTCTTACATGGCAGGATGGCTGGGCGAAAAGTATATGGTGAAAAGAAATATGAATTAGATTTAGATAAAGTACTAAAGAATGAGATATAATGTGATATATCATATATATGTGGAATATTATGTAAAAGTTTTCATATATGATTGTAAGTAGTTATAATACTAATAAAGATTAATTAATTTAAAAAAAGGCCTGAAAGACCAAAGGTTCCCAGAGAGAAGAGAATGGTATGACACCAAATATGGCAACTCTCTCTGTTCCTGGTCCACATGATAGTTCTGGACTCCTTTGTTTTTAATACAGAAGTGCCCATGGAGATCAAACACAGCAAAGGGCAAATATGCAGAAACTAGTCATCAAACACTTGTTTATCAGTTTGATTTAAATTGCATTGTGTACATGACCTGCTAGAATAGTACTTGCTGACTCTCTTATTTTCGGTTTCCTTTTCCTGTCCCTGAATGCTCGCTTGCATCTTTCTGTTTCTTTTCAGCAGCTGCAGTTCTCAGAAAAGAAGACCAGCAATATCTACATGAATACAAACCAAAAAAGTCCAGACATAGAAATACAAGATCTTCTTTATCTTCTTTTGCCTTCACTTCCTGCTCTATTGATATTGATGAAATATTTAATAAAGGTATTTAACAGAAAAGAAGATCAGCCATGAAGCTGGAATTCAAAACATTAATAACAAGACAGGGGATGAAACTTGGTTTTGTGTTACAAGAGTTCAGATTTAGATTAAACTGAAAGAAGTACCGTAATAATAATCTGTGGTTATGGTACTTCTAATAGGATTGTTTAGTTGTATCTGTAATGATTGAATATATTTATTATTTATTTACCTTTTCATTATAGCTAGGGTGGATCAGAGCCCTATTGTGTTTTACTGTATATACTGCTTTTTCTCACTGATTTTTTAAAAGTTTGCCTTCTTCCCCTTTTAGAAATTTATTATTTGAATGTATATTATATTAGTTTTGCCTCTCCGTTGACGTCCCCTTGTCGTGGGGGAGAGGCTTGCGTACCCTAATGAAATTGTGAGCTATGCTGGCGGTGGTATAATAGTCACCAGTAGGGCCTCCCATACCAGACAGGTCACAACTGAAGGGCCTGACCAAGAGCACCAAAGGGCATGTAGTGCATTTGGAAGGCTTTACAAAAGAGTCTAGAGTAACAAACACTTGAGGCGAAGCACAAAAATCAATGTGTATAGAGCCATTGTACTGTCCATTCTCTTTTATGGGTCTGAAACATGGGTCACCTATCGCCAACACCTACGACTCCTCGAACACTTTCATCAGCGCTGTTTACGCACAATTCTAAATATACACTGGACTGACTATGTGACAAATGTTGCTGTCCTTGGGCAAGCAGGGATCACTAGCATTGAGGCCATGCTATTGAGGATGTAGCTGCGCTGGGCAGGACACGTTTCTAGGATGAAGGACCAACGCCTCCCAAAAATAGTATTCTACGGTGAACTCGCCACGGGTCAGCCTAAGAGGGATGCCCAAAGAAGAGATACAAGGATTCCCTGAAACAACCTCTCAGGCTCGGCCAAATTGATCACCAACAATGGTCTGCCCTGGCCTCACATCGGGAGGCATGGAGACGCACTATCCACGATGCTGCAGCCTTTTTTGAAAGTTCACGCCGAACGAGTCTCAAAAAGAAAAACAACACAGAAAGAACCACAACCCGGAAACATCACCCAAGGAGACTTTTTGCTGTGTTTTCTGCAACCGACTTGTTTATCTTAGATTGGCCTTTTAAGTCATCAACGAGCTTGTAGAAAGCGCCGGATGAGTCCTTCCTGAATCTTTGTTCGCGAAGAAAAGCCAGAGAGAGATATTGGTTTTGATTGAAAATTAAATTTTTGTGGTTAAATTAATTCATTAAAATTAGAAAGTAGTAGTATTTCATTTTAGAAAACCAAGTTTAGACATTAAATTAGCTGATTTGAAATGTTGTGCCAACTCTCTCCTCTCTGACAATGTTTAAGAACAAGAATTAGGGAAATATTTGCCAAACTGGAAAAGAGGGCAGATTGGATGATGGCTTGAAATACAAGCAGATCCAGATTGCAGTACTTTCCAGATATTTAAAACTCCAGCTCCCAGCATTGCTAACTGTTGGACCAAATAGGGCTGAGGGGAACTGAAGTCCAAAACATTTGGAGGAGGTCAAGCTAGGGAAGGCTGCTGTAAGGGAAATAAACATCTCAGACTGAGGCAACTGATGTAAAGATCCAGCACCACTAGTTGTCAATATGACCTTTACCACTCCTTTGATAGCCTCTTTTATTTGGATTGGCACTCTTTCACTTCATGAATAATAAATCAATCAAGGCATAGTTTGCAGAAATCCTCTCCCAGCATGCCTCTATTAATATGTCAAGTATTCCTTAGCACAACTTGAACATACAGTACAGAATTAGTAAGAAAGGTGAATTCCTGTTTGCCTTGACAATGCTTTGGAAAGTGTTCCTGCTGTGTGGTCCTCTTCTAGGTTTGTGGCAACCTTTGTTCCTTTGGCACCCATGATTTTATTTAGTTTAATAGTTGAATGCAGTGCTTGGGGTCGTCAAGGTGAAACCACAGAGCAGAAAAGAGGAGTGGCAACATTCAGGGACATTAACATTAAGAGATGACCAAATCCACCCCAGTGAGAATAGGCATGACACAGAGACTGAAAAACCAGACAAAAATCAATTGTGAAACATAGCAACTGCTGATGAAAAACCACTGCACTTTGCAATCTATACAAGTTCAGTTCATAGTGGCAAAAAGAGAAGAACCAATGTCCTAGTGGTTATTCAGACTATGTAAATTACCCCGGTAGAACCAGGTTGAATCTGCATTGTTCATGTGAATTTTGAATGGATCTAATTATGTTGGGGGGGAGGGCTCCCAATAAATCCACAAAATCCCAGATAAACAATTCCGGTTCTTGTTGTTATTGCTTTTAAGTTTTTCTGAAAGAGTCACATTGTCGGCTGTGTGAATAACTGATGCGGATAGACCCGGGATAAACTGGGATAAAACTCTTTTTGTTCAGCTACCTGTAGACTGTGGAATGACCTGCCAGAAGAGATTAGACAACTGAATAGGCTGCCTGAATTAAAAATACAATTTAAGACTAATCTCTTTCAGTAGGCCTATCCAAATTATTTTTAAAATCTGTAAATTTTAAATGATGCATTTTAAATCTAGATTGTTTTAATACGTATGTGTCTTGTTCGTTCTTTTAAATCGATGTATGTTTTAACTGAAGTTACGTTTTAACTGATGCATATTTGTTGGTCTCCTGTTGTTCCTTGCCTCGATCCATGGGGAGAGGCGGGTAAGAAATAGTTGTTGCTGTTGTTGTTGTCTTGGACATGTTTCAAATACATCCACATAATCGACTCCAACTTTATTTGCAATGCTAACATATGTGGGCAACAAAACCTGCAGAGAAATGCAGAGATGCGGTTCCAATTAAAAAAATAGCATGAACAACAAATTGGGAATGGATGAGTGAGATTATTCGCATAGTTGCACTGCAAAACAAAATGTGTAGATAACTCCCAGATGATGGAGCTGGGCAGCAATTGGAGAAGGGATGTGAGAAAGCAGGAGGTCTTCCTAGTTTCTATTCCTCACATCTCCATTTAAAATGGAATTGGCAAAAGTAATGGGAAAGGCCCTGGGCCTGGCGCTATAGGGAATCACTGCCAATCACAGCAGTTTGGTGAAATGGGCAAACACATGTTCTTGCTATAAGGAAGCTTTCTGTGGGGTTTTGCCTAATCCCCTTATAGCAGAGATGAGGAAAGCACACTCTGTCGGCTTTGTATGGTGGTCCACAATGGTATTTCTGTGTCCTCTGAGAGCCCTAGAAGTTCCATCCCAATTTATTATATCTTTTCCACCAGATTATTTTTGGGCCCCAAGTTGCCCCAAACAGCACAAAATTATCCCCAAAGGTGATGGTGTGTCTTCCCACACCTCAAACCAACCAGAATTAGCTTAAAGGGGAAGTGACATTACTTTCTGTTTCATAAGAACACATCTGCATGACCCAAAAAAGAGGGCAATAATGGTCCCTCCTCTAGCTCAGTTTTCCATCCTGGCTCTGTAGATATAACACTCAGATTTTGGATGTCCACGATTAAGAATCCTCTGAACATGTTTCCCTATTCTGTTTTTCTTTATACACCTAAATGTAAAACTAGCTCAAGGGAGTACACATACACAGTCCCCAACACCAACACTCACTCTCCTGCTAGGCAGAGTGAGGCAGCTGCTTCATGTGGTAAAAGTTGCAAGAGAGTAGTAGTAATAATAATAATAATAATAATAATAATAATAATAATAAAATTTTATTTGTATACCGCCCTTCTGAAAATCAGGGCGGTGAACAGCATCTAATAACAATACATACATATACATTAAAACAATTCAATAAAAACAATAAAATTAACATGCCGGCCTACAGTGCTGACGAGGTGGGGGGGAGAGTTGCTGGTCAGGGGTAGGCTTGTTCGAATAGATGGGTTTTTAGCCCCTTCCTAAATTGGGCTAGGGAGGTGGCTGAGCGGAGCTCGAAGGGCAGCGCATTCCAGAGGTTTGGGGCTAAGATGGAGAAAGCCCTCCTAGAGGTGGAATTATATTTCACCTCTGGAACTCTTAGCAGTAGCTGCCCTGAAGATCGAAGTGCGCGGGGCGGATTGTACGGAGAGAGGCGGTCCTCCAGGTACCCTGGGCCCAAGCCATTTAGGGCTTTATAGGTGATTACCAACACCTTGTATTGCGCCCGGAAGCGAATAGGCAGCCAATGTAAGTCTTTAAGGACAGGTGTTATATGACTGGCCCTGGCAGTGCCAGTGACCAGACGGGCTGCCATATTCTGCACAAGTTGCAGCTTCCGAGTATGGTACAAGGGTTGCCCCATGTAGAGCGCATTGCAGAAATCCAACCTAGAGGTTACCAGGGCGTGTACAACAGTTTCAAGGTCTCCCCGGTCGAGGTAGGGACACAGTTGGCGTATCAGCCGAAGCTGATAACAGGTGCTCCTGACCGTCGCATCCACCTGAGATGTAAGGTGGAGCGACGAGTCCAGGAGCACCCCCAAGCTGCGTACAGAGTCCTTCACGGAAAGCGTGATTCCGTTCAGGACAGGTGGAACCACCGCCAGCCCCGGACCGGGGGAACCTATCACCAGTACTTCCGTCTTCTCTGGATTCAGGCTGAGTCTGTTGTCCCTCATCCAGCCCATTACCGACTCCAGACAGGCCACGAGAGGAGAGACGCCAATCCCGGTCACTGCATCAGTCGGAGACATAGAGAAGACTATTTGGGTGTCATCAGCGTACTGATAACACCGCGCCCCATGTCTCCGGATGATCTCTCCCAGCGGTTTCATGTAAATGTTGAAAAGCATGGGAGACAGAATGGCTCCTTGAGGGACCCCAGATGTAAGGGCCCTCTCATCGGAGCGCACGTCTCCCAGCTGCACCATCTGGGACCTCCCGGAGAGGTAGGACCGGAACCACTGGAGCGCAGTGCCCCCGATTCCCACCTCCGCCAGTCGCCCCAGAAGGATACCATGGTCTATGGTATCGAAAGCCGCTGAGATGTCCAAGAGCACTAACAGGGACACGCTTCCCCTGTCCATGCCCAGACGGAGATCATCGACCAAGGCGACCATAGCAGTCTCAACCCCGTAACCCGCCCGAAAGCCGGTTTGAAATGGGTCTAGATATTCCGCTTCATCCAAGATCGATTGAAGTTGGGTTGCAACTGCCCGCTCGATCACCTTCCCCAGAAATGGCAATAGCAAGATTGGCCAATAATTATTGTGCAACAGGGGGTCGAGGGAGGGCTTTTTTAATAAAGGTTTTACTATGGCCAATTTCAGGTTTGTTGGAAATTGCCCATCCCTCAATGAGGTGTTAATAATCTGCTGTAACAATAAAGTTACAGCTGGGCCCCCCTATGCCGCTAGCCATGAGCGACAGGGATCGAGAGAGCATGTTGTCTTCCTAACACTTCCAAGGATCTTGTCCACATCCTCGGTACTGACAGACTCAAACTGATCCAGCTTAACCAAGTATCAGCCTCTCAGCCATTTGGCTATATTAGAGAAACGCTGTATGTGCCACACAGCCTGATTCAGGTGCAGCAAGAAATGTCCCACTGCTGTGATTAAACTAAAATTCAATTCACTTCCATACAGGGAATAAGAGTGGGATAAAATGGCTTAAATTCTGTTAGTCCTAGCTAGAATAGACCCAGCGAATCAATGGGATTTACCTCTGCATTGACTCCCTATTCAACCATTGATTGAATCAATCTATTGTAGTGTGGTGTAGTGACTTGAGTGTTGGACTGTGACTCTGGAGACCAGGGTTCGAATCCTGGCTCAGCCATGACAACCCACTGGGTGACCTTGGGAAAGTCACTCTCTCTCAGCCTCAGAGGATGGCAATGCCAAGCTCCCTCTGAAAAAGTTTGCTAAAAAAACCTCACGATAGGGTCACCACAAGTCAGAAAATAACTTCACAACAAGAAGAAGTTGGGACTAGGCAAGAAAATTCCAGCCCTTATTTGTTGCTACTTTGTTGATTTTACCAGATGTGTGAAAGATTCCTGATTCAGCTCTCTATACCAGGAAGGGTGAGTTACTAGACTTCTGCTGCATACCCACCAACATTTCACAGAAGCAAATTGGAACGTGTGTGATCAAGCAGCATCAGGGGTGGTCAACGTGACAAAAGTAATTAATGAGGAAGAACAGATAAGCTAAGAGAGTCTAGAACAGTTTGTACTCTTATTAAAGTCTATTAACTCAGCACAATGGGCTGAAATCGTCACCTTCCAGGCCCAAGAAAGAGCAAACTGCTTTTCCACTCTGAACTCAATTTGCAGTAAGTGAAGTAAAGGCTTGTTGGATGTTGTTGTTGTGCACCTTCAAGCTGTTTCCGACTTATGGCGACAACCCTAAGGCGAACCTATCACAAGGTTTTCTTGGCAAGATTTGCACAGAGGAGGTTTGCTTTTGCCATCCCCTGAGGCTGAGAGACTGTGACTTGCCCAAGGACACCCAGTGGGTTTTCATGGCAGAGTGAGGAAGCGAACGTAGGTCTTCAGAGTATTAGTCCAACATTCAAACCACTGAATAGTTCTCCATGTCCTACAATCCACATTTTACATTTTATTAGCATGTGATCTGGCCACATGTGATTCACAGGAGTTCTAGGCCTTTTGTGTCTCCCCAAAAAACCTCTTAAACTATGCAAAATAAGGCTTTGCGATTTTTACTGGTGTATCCACAAGTATTTGAAATATCAAACATGTAACCATGTTTGCTTCTCATGTAGCATGGCTGTGCATTTTCAGCAGAGGGAGAGAGAATAGATGTGAACAGATACACATTTGCGCAGGAAAGTGAAGACTAGCCCTAAGATGAGGGAAAAGGGGGAAAGTGGGAAGAGAAGGAAAGAAACTGGGACATTTTAAAAGCAGCTGAAAAAATAGGAAGACAGAGGATTAATCACAAGTGTACCTGCCAAACTGGCACATTTGGAGGGTATGCTGTCACTGTGCCAAAGGATCAAGAAGTGTGGTTTTTCGTCTTCCTCCATGACAAGCTATACTTGCTGGAAAAAAACTTGCTTTATCACAGTCATGAGCAGTATGAGGGAATTCTGCTCTCTCTTACATCTTGCTCTAATTCCAAACAACAACAACAATTCTTCTTCTTCGTCTTCATCTGTCCTTACCTGCATCTCCCCAAAGCTCAAGGTAGGATGCAACATAGATTAAAATACAGACCATTGAAAACATAGTTAAAACACATAAACATAGGTTTAAAGCAATAATTACATATTAAAATAATGCAAATTAAATTATATCAATTTAAAATTCATAGTTTAAAACCGACTGGGCAGTCCTATTGGCAGAGCTAGGTTTTTAATACTGTTTTAAATTGAGACTGCATGTTTAGCTGTCAGATTTCTCCCAGCAGGTCATTCCACAATCTAGGGATGACCAACAAAAATATCCTCTGAGTGACTGCTGCTAGCATAGTCCTGGCCAGTTGAAGAAAATGTCCACCAGAGAACCTGAATGTACAGGGCGGATTATACAAAAGAAGGCAATCCTTTTGGTAAACTGGACCCAAACCATGTAGGGCTTTAAAGGCAATAACCAACACTTTGTACCTTACCCAGAAACTAACTGTTAGCCAGTGGAATGGTTTTAATATTGGTGCAATATACTCACTCTTAGCTGTACCAGCATCCAAACTAGCAGCTGTATTTGAACTGATGTTTCCAAACTTGGTACAAAGATAGTCCAATATAGAGTGTGTTGCAAAAGTTCAACCTTGAAGTTACCAGCATATGCCCTACCATCTTTAGGCCCTCCAGCTCTAGGAAAGGGCACAGCTGGTGAATCAGCCAAAGCTGATAATACACAACTTTAACTATCTCCTCATAATCCTAACTGAATCTAACAGCTGTTCTGAGTCTAACTAATCCCATTCTTCTTTAATAAATACTAGCCTTTTTCACATCCATTCAAACATACCTCTGTTACAACATAGATGTGCTCCTGGGCATTACTTCTTTAATAGAAAATGTGGTAGCAGAAGTAACATAGGCCTGTTCCAGACTGCCAAAATAAAGCTGCTTTGGGTCTCTTTGGAGGTATGCTATTTAAATGATGCATGGGTCCTAAGAGTCCGGAGGTTGTGCCAAAGCCACACTCCATTCCTAAGCACTGGAGTGCAGCTTTGGTGCAGCTTCCGGATTCTTAGGATGCATGCATAATTTAAACAGCATACCTCCAAAGAGACCCGAAGCAGCTTTATTTTGGCAGTCTGGAACAGGCCATAGAAAGAACAGGGATAGTGTTCAATATCACCAAGAAAGAAAGAAAGAAAGAAAGAACACTTCAAGTTGTTTTAGCAAATTGTTAATCCAAAATTTACAATATGCACATGTGAAATTAAACAACCAGGTCAGGTATGCCTTGTCTAAACAAACAAAAAGATTCTGAACCTTCTGGAGAACACTCGAAAGCTTATTCCAAAATGCTTCCAGTCTTTAATATTTCTTTGCCAAACATACAAGTCTATTGTTTTTTAACATGCTTGGAGCAGCTGGTGAGGTTTATCTGCTCTGCACTGTTCTGTTTTGCTGTTTGTTTATGCTCAGTAAGCGATTCTGGAGGCAGTTGCTGTATACCTTGCCTGTTTTGAGCTCATACAGCTATAGTAGAATCTGCTGTTCTTTCCCAGCTCAAGTTTTATTGAACTGTTTACTGCAGACACACTTCTACAATCTGACAATGAAACCTGTGTTTCTCGAACCCTTCTTCACCATCCTCCAATTTGCCAATGCTGCTTTAAAAAGTTCAACTAGACAGAGGACAAGATGGAAAAGTTCACTTGACGATTTTACCTAGTTCCTTCATAGCTATGCTTTCAAATGTTAGTTTTCTGATTTTTTTGACTACAGTCTCCATTTGGACTGATGACTGAGCAAGTATAAAAATTAATCAGGACAAGCTAATAAAAGTGAACTGGAGAATGAATAAAACAGATTCTCTGTCCAGGGCCACACCATGCATAAATGGGTAGATATTTAGTAGACAGGTCAGGTCACATTCTAGGTGGCAGCAGTGGGATGGGACAGAATGGGCTAAATCTAATTTTAAAAAAATGTGTGCAACTTCAAGTCACCTGTCAATTTATAGTCCTTAAGGATAGACCCATTAAAATGAATAGGATGGAAATCAAATTAATTATGACTAACATCCAACCCATTATTCAAGGACGTAGCTAGAGGGGGGGGTTGGGGGGTTTGGTCCCCCCCCTTCAGGCCTGGGGACATTCAAGCTCCTTCCTCCCCCCCTCCTCCTCTCCATTAAAACCACGGAGGAGCTCCGAGAGGGAAAGGGGGAAAGACAAAGCAAGCTCTTTCCCTTTCGTTTCCATAGGAGTCATGGCAACGTGCTGTGGGATTATGGGTGTTGTAGTTCAGTGACCTCCCCCATCTCTCTTATCTCTGGCTGAGCTTTCTAAATGCCCCTCACCAAACTGCAAAGCCCAGAATTCTATAGCATGGGGGAATCTACACTGTTGATATAATACCCTTTGACACCACTTTAAGTGTTGTAGCTCAATTCTGTGGAATCCTGGGATTTGTATTTTTACAAGCATTTTTTTTCCTTTCTAAAAGAGTACTGGTGCCTCACAAAACTACAAATCCCAGGGGTTTGGGTTTGTTTTTTTTAGTAGCCCTGGAAGTTAAAAGTGGTGTCAAACTGCATTATTTCTACAGTGTAGTAGCTCACAGTGTTGCCACTGCTAAAGTTAAAACAGAATATAGTTCCATTACAGAGTGCATTGTGATCTGGGTTGTTGTTGTTGTTGTGTGCCTTCAAGCCTTTTCCAACTTATGGCAACCCTAAAATGAACCTATCCTGGGGTTTTCTTGGCAAGATTTGCTCAGAAGAGCTGTGCTGAGAGGCTGAGGCTGAGAGAGTGTGACTTACTCCCCAAGGTCACACACTGGGTTTCATGGCTGAGCTGGAAATCAAACCCTGGTCTCCAGACTTCAGAGTCATAGTCCAACACTCAAACCACTACAACAAATTTTACCTTGTGGGTCTTACATGACAAATTCCAAAACCCATACATTTGCAGTAACTTTATTAAGCCAACCTGCAGCAATAATCTACTTTGAGACTGCTTTGAGACTGCCCTGGCTGGTTCAGTGCTAGGGAATTCTGGGAACTGTATGGTACAAACACACACTGCAGCCAGGAATTCCACTGGAGGACACACATCTTTCCCCTCTTCATCCCTTGGCCTGTTGGCCTGTTGGCCTGTCTTGTTTATGTTTTAATGATATCCAGTGCATTATTGCTGACCTGCCATGTTTGTTGCATAACCACATCGTATGTTTTTCTGAGCGATGTGATATTAAAATAGTTTAACAGTTTTTATATTGAGTGTTCAAGATGGATGTGTTTGTGATCAGAAAGAAAATAAGTTCTGACAGCAAACTAAAAGAGGTAAGCACATTAAATGTATCACAACTTCATTATAGGAAAAGAAGTGAAAGTTATCACATTGGCATATAGAAATAAAATTATTTGTAGTGGAAGAATTATATTTTAATCTTTTGAAGTCTTTTATTACTGTACTCACAATTACAATAAAAGTGTAAATCTATAGTGTAATAAAATATACTGGTTTGTCAACTGGTCAATGAGAGGCTAAGTTAGTTTTACGTTTTAATATATAGTCCGTCCTTGCCTTACGTGGGGGATCCATTCCGGATCCCGCCGCGTAAGGCGAATTCTGCCTATGCTCGAGTCCCATTGGAAACAATGGGTCTCATGCGCGGCGGCACGGGAGCGCGTAGGGCGCAACAGGCATGCACACCCATTCAATTGAATGGGACGCGCCGCCCCTTCCGTCTCACGCATGCCCCATGGCTTGAGCGCATATACTCAAGGCTGCGTATGGCACGCCCGCGTATGGCGCGGGCACGCTGTATAATAATAACTTTGACATAAGCATTACATTGTTCAGGGACATAGCTGGACCCCCCTTCCATTAGAAAAATGAATGATGTGTGCTGCTGCCCTGCCACACCCAAGCCCCATTATAATGGTGGCACTTAGTCTGGACCCCCCCCCTTCCTAAAATCCTGGCTACGTCCCTGCATTATTAATTCTAATGGATCTGCTCCAACACTGGATTTAACCCAAGATGCAGACACCAGCATGTGCAATCTCATCATCATGGTGTTTCTAGATACCATAATCTGGTAATTCATTATGATTCCCACTCTTGGGGCAATACTACAAATATGAAATTCAGACCTAATTCACTTTCATTTCCAAATCTTCCATCATCTAGGAGGATTTCAAACAAACCCAGAAACCAGGGCAGGTAAAATGGGCAGAATAGCTTACAACTACTGTAAACAAGGGAAATATAAAAATTTCTCATCAGGTCTTTTGTAGCTGTGGGTTATTCCTTTCTTCCTCATACCAGGAAATACCATCAAGAAAAATATCGAAGGTGAAACCAAAATGTGACATTGTGACATTACTGATGCACATTTCAGTATGCAGATGAAGCTTATCATGGTGACACACGTTTCCTTTTGGCCTGAACATGTGATTTTGGTGTTTGCAATAAATGTCATTCACACAAATCAGATTTTTGTTTTGTTGTGATAATGAAACAGAAAGAAGGAAAAAAAGTGACTTTGACCAAACAGAAAGAAATGTGGCATGCAGGAACAAGATGTTCTGCTCTCTATTTTTTGCTCATACACAGAGGTGACTAACCTCTATATAAATTTAGGAGGTAAATATTACATTTAGGGCACCAGTATGAAATGTTGATATTTTCAGTCATGAATATGGACCCTGCCATACTCTTTTGGTGTCTGATCCTTTGAAGAAGGAGACTTATCCACCAGGCCATATCTGGGCTTTGCTCGTTTAAATACTAACAGATAGACACCCATGAACCTTCATAGTTGGGTATCGTAACATTTTGTCATAAGGGTTTCAGTGTGAGATTTCACAGGTTACTCTGCAGAAACAACCTCAAAAACACTTTTAAAAAAAGTTATACTCTTCCACCTCCCTGCTTCACCAGAACTGTTAAAAATCCAGAATCAGGAGCAAGCCAAAATATGAGATTTCCTTGCAACTGAAAAATCCTCAAATGAGAGTCAGGACACACATTTTTCACACAAAAAGTTGGAAGAGATCTCAAGGGCCATCCAGTCCAACCTCCTGTTCTGCAGAAAGTCACAATCGAAGCACCCCCAAGAGTTGGCTATCTAACCTCTGTTTGAAAAGCTCCAGCGGAGACGACTCCACCATTCTCTCAGGCAGCGCACTCCACTGCCAAACAACTCTTACGGTTAGGAAGTTCTTCCTAATACTTAAGATGGAATCTTTTCCTCTACCTTGAATCCTTTGCTGTGTCCTAATCTCTGGAGCAGTAGAAAAGCTCATTCCATCCTCAACGTGACATCCCTTCAAATATTTAAACATGGCTATCATATCATCTCTTACTCTTCTCTTCTCCAGACTAAACATACCCAGCTTTCTAAGCTGCTTCTCATATGGCATGGTTGTCAGACCTTTCAATTTTATAGAATTGTGGTTCCTTTGATTGACAATTGAAGGGAATTAACCTAAGGTTCCAGACAAAGAGTGAAAGAAGTGCATGATTACAGGAAGATGTCCATCAGACAACAAAAGCTGGAATCCTGATGATGCATTGCACTACAGTTGCACTTTCTCCAATCGGTCAGCTCCAAGCAGCTTATTCTCCACCAAATGACTTCCTTCACAGCCTCAGTGCCTGCAGGCTTTTCCTTCTTGTTTCCACAAGACATGCCAGCATACTTTTTCAGTGCAGCTCACCAACAGGATTGCAATGACAATGGGATTTTTTAATAAAGGAAGTGTTCATGTGATCATCCTGTCTGGCTGCAATTCTAAGCAATTTTAGACACCCATAAGGCCATCTGCTCCAGAGGGGTAGAGGTATTTTATAATACTGCATAGGACCTGTTTGAAGATAGTGTTTGGGGAGTGTGCTTGTCCATCACAACATTTCATAAAGACTTGAATTTGCACAAAAAGAAGGTAGATCACGGGAAGGGGAAAAGTCAATGTCTCAGTAAAGTACCCCATCAAGAGCAGAAACAATTTAAAAAGCAAAATTGGTGTGTGTGGGGGGGAAATCCACATGTAACATCAGAAAAATCATTGTCCATACATTGCTATTTTGGAACTGTACATGAGATATGTGTGTTGTGGGCCTTCAAGTCTTTTTCGACTTAGAGTAAACCTATCATGGGGTTTTCTAGGCAAGATTTGTTCAGAGGTGGTTTGCTATTGCCCTCCCTTGAGGCTGAGAGGATGTGACTTGTCCAAGGTCATCCAGTGGGTTTAGTGGTAGAGCTGGGAATCAAAACCTGGTCTCCAGAGTCTTAGTTCAACACTCAAACCACTATGCCACACAGCCTAAGAAATTCAGGCCATTCTTGCTCAGTAAGATCCATGATTAACAAAACTGGAGAAGTGGGAAAGAACACTGAGGAGGAAGAAAGCCTGTCCCTTTTACATCCCAAATTATAATCATACATTTCAGCAATATATAGGGAACCAAAAAGTAATCACATAATTCATGTTGCTGTTCATTTGGCCCTGGAAGGAAAGAGCAAGTCCAGTGACCAGTATCTATAATTAAAAAAAGTAAAAAAACAAATGGAAAAACAATTTACTTTTGGCATGGTTAAGAAGTGATAAGCCTCAATAAATAGGAGGTAATTCAGAAGAGGAAGGCTGCCGTGAATAGCAGGAAAGACCTCCTAGACTCATTCAAAGACCTCAGTGCAGAGCATGAACTTTAATTGAACTTCCATTTTTAGGGCAGGCATGCCTTCATCTAGTGGCAGGGCCTGCTCTTTAAAAGGCTGAAAGAAAACAACAGACATGACTAAAATGGATTGCCTTTTTCAAAGCTCCAAGACACCACGAGAGCCACCTGCTGGTCCCTTTGCTTACTCTTCCTCTGGAAAGCACAGCAGATACCCTCAGAGCTTTACAGGGTCCACATTTCCCCTTTAGTTCTACAAAGCTTTCTGAGGAACAAGTAGCTATTTAAGCTACCAACTCAAATAAAACAATTTTTGTGCTGTTCCTGAGTAACAGGAGAGTGGTTTTAGATCACATCAGCTGCCAACAGAGTAACATACTGTATATACTCGACTATAAGTCGACTTCATATATAAGTCGAGGGCACGTTTTGGGGACTAAAATTATGGATGTTGATATGACCCAGGGGATAAGTTGAGGATAAAACTTGGGGGCATATAATGAAGGATGTAAAGGATGAAGCAAAGGAAAAGAATGCCAAAGAATTTACAAACTTCCAGTAGGCATAACTATTTGTGCTCATACTAAAGGCTGGATGGATGAGAGAGAGGTGGGGGGGGGGGGAGATCAGTGCTTCTAGGGCAAATTAAACTCTTGCCTTTCACCATGTATGTATGTATGCATGTATGAGAGTTAAAATACAGTACTTACATTGACTCGCGGAGAAGTCGACTCTGTTTTTTTTTTGGGGGGGGGGTTAATTTTTTAACCTAAATTTCTAGTCTTATACATTAGTATATATTTATATACAGTATTTCACTCACATTGAAATTGCCATTTTATTGGAGCATTCCACTCCAAAAATATCTTAACTAAAAGCAACTGATCAGGAGACCTCACACCATTTTCCCATTCACTTCTAGCCCTTCTCAGATGGAAATTCCTCCATCTAGATTAGTTCTGTGAAGTTACCCAGCTCAAATGTTATTTCTGCCCACTAGCTCAAACCTGAGGTACAAACACAAGCTGTTTACAACGCATATGGCAAGCTCAGTCCATCTTAAAAACATCAAGTTCTACTTTAATACTGCTTGGTTCTAATAAGGTACAGAGCTGTTCTTGTAGAAGGGCAATGCAAGCTTTTTGTTTCAAGCTCTGGAAAATAAGTACAAATTAAAGAAATGCCAAAACATGTCACCTCTTTGTTGGATCAGCTTCAAAGGCAAGCAAAGACCAGTAAGCATATCAAGCCTTTTGCTTCAAGCTTCAAAATGTTATCTATCCTTGAAGTGATCATTCAAAGGGACAAACTTCAGCAAGGACTAGGGAACTGTTTGCCTTCCAGATGTCTTCACACCTAACCATTGGCCATGTTGAGCAGAAGCTGGAATGCCAAAACCAAAGGTCCTACAGCCCTACTACTAGCACAGTAACCCACAAATGGAATAAACACACCATTTGGGTTCTGAACATGGCACCAATATGATCATTCTGTAATTGGAGAGGTTAAATATAGCTTACTCTCAGAACATATCCACTGAGCCGCTCTGAGTCCCAGTTCTGGGAAAAGAGTAGGTTACAAATAAATATAATAATATCCACATTAAATAATTATATCTCATTCCATTTGAACTGCCATGGCTCTATCCCAAGAAAGCCTGGCACTTTTAGTTTGTTGTGGTACTTAGAATTATCTGCCAGAGAGCTTTAGTACACTTTTCTGAACTATAGCACTGGAGCAGCTCCCCAGCAAAAGAATACTAAGTACCTCACTGACTACATTACACATCCCAGGATTCTATAGAATATAGCCATGGCAGCTGTTAAGTGACATAAGTGTCTAATGTGGTTACATCCTGAGAATCCTCTTTCAATAAAGCTAGAGCATGGGTAAATTACTTTTGGGAAGGCTAACATTCCCAGTGGCCCCTATTTTTCCCCAAGGTCTGATTAAAACTGGAAGTAAGAACCTTTGAAAAAACAGCATTAAACAAGAGTGAATCAACCAAACACCAAAGACAGCATTGGAAGTATTGCTGCACAGGGACAGAGAGTGAGAGCAGCAAGGAGATGAAGCACAAAGTATGCAAAAAACATCAAATTTATTTACAGTCTTTTAGGAAGCAGGTTCACTGCAGCAACAGAAAGCAAATGCAGGAAGGGGGAGGGAACATCAAAGACATCAGCAAAGATCCGCCTGACCCAAGAAGAGAACCTTTTAAAAAAGTATCGCAACAAAAGCACAGCATCCTTAATTCCACTGGTAGAACCTCCACTTCTCTCCCAACAAACTCAAATGAAGGGGTGAATTGGGCCCATTTTCCAAGGAATTTACTTGGAGAATATACCAAGTTAGAACCTGCTTGGCTGATTATCTTGGCTACAGCCATGTCTTGTAACTATGGGCTGAAAATAGTTGCCACATGATTGTTCTTACAGTCTTATACTTCCCCCTTTGCCTCTCTCTCTAGTTGTTTTTGGCAGGTCAAACCCACAGAAGGTAGTGGGGAGAAATCAGCACAGACAGTAGGCTCAGCTTCTGAAGGTTAGACATCTGGCTAGATAGCCAGCCCTTCACATTCTCTCTTTCTGCCTGACTGTTCTCTCAAGGATGACAAAGGCTACCTGGGTTCCATATACCCTGCACCTGCAATGAGGTACAATTAACACTGGATAACTCAAGTTCAAGTGACCATAAGAGATGTCCTTCAAGGACAGACTTGCACTATCCATCAAGGAAGTGAGAAACTCCATTGTGAATCTCCAAGGGGCGCAAGCATAGTTCTCTGGCCCAAATACAAACTGGCAAGGTAAGCATGGGCAGAGTGTGATCTTCAAGAACCTACAATTCATCAGTGCTGTGTAACAGTGGGGCTGTCTTTTGAACAACCTCTTCTTCCTCTGCTCGGTCAGGTCCTTCGCTGGCACTTGGCTTCATCGTCTCCTTCTCTTGCTCCACTTCATCCTTTTGGCTCTTTTTACTTTTGCTTGACTTTTTGCCCTTGCTTTCCTTTTTCTTAGCCTTCTTCTTCCCTGAATTTGCCAAGTCTCCTTTCTTGCCAGTCCATTTCTCTGTCAGACAGCCTATAAAATGAAACGGGTGGGTGGGTAAGAACAATGAGATACTGGCAAGACTCCACTTGTCAGACATAACAACAGAAAAACCACCTTGCTGGATTAGGAAAAGGCAAAGAGCCTATTTATTCCAGTACCATGTTTCCAAAGTGAACAAACAGTTCTATCTGGGAACTGAACTAGCAGGACATGAATGCAACAGCTTCAGCTCCCCAGCAATGGGCCAAATGTTTAGGAATTTATATTATCCTCTTTTAAGGCTCTTCAACTTGGCAGTCATCTCTGAATCTTATAGCAGTGAATTCTGCAGTGTGACTGTATTTTGTGAGTATTTATTTTTATCTGACCTGAATCTCCCACCATGATCACAATGGGTTCCAGTATTCTAAGAGAAAGAGAAAATCTTTTCTTTACATTATGAAACTCACTTGTATCCTTTCCTTTCAAGACATGATTTGCACAAAGAAACTGGGAAATATCTTCCTCCTGATGGTTCCTGTACCAGTCTTCAATCACATCTTCGTATTCCTCCACCATTACCTCACACTAGCAAAATGACAGAAACAGAAACAAACATAAATAGCCTGTTTCAAAGAAAGAGACAAACTAAAAGGAAAATCTAAAGATTGCATATTTCTGCAGTATTTGCACCACAGCAGCTTGCGGCATTTCTAAACATACAGTTATGGTAAGTTTCTCTAAGAGAAACTCAATGACATGGAAGAAGTCCTAACTTTCCTCTGCATGCAGCTTAGCCTCCCCAATCCTTCAGATGATTTTTCAAATTTCATTTTTATCAATTTTATTATTTGTATGTACAACACTGTGTAAATCTACAGTGCTATATAAATAAAGAATAAAAAGAAGGAGGAGGAGGAGGAGGATTATTACAGGGGGAAGATGGAACTGCCTCCATCCTGTCCTGATGGCTGAGGGAAGCCATTCTGTCAGCAGGAGGAGCTAATGATTCCCTTCTGAATTTTCCACAAATTTCACTACAGTTATAAATAACTATCAGCAAAAGCCCAAGACTCCTGGCACTGTACTATAATAGGAATAAAGAGAAAAGTAACCTTGCCTGTAGGCTTTACAACCTACAAAGAAGTTAGAATTTGGCCAACAGGCCAGTTATTTTGGGCGTAGACATACAATTTTACCTATCAGCTTCCTGTTTAAAAGGGGAACTCTAGAATGGGGTGGAAAACCTAAGGCCCCTAGGGCCAAATCTGGCCCTCCTAGAACCTCAATCTGGGTGCCAACTCAGATTACCATGACCACCTCTCCATGACCTGATCAATTCTCAGCCTTTATACAGGTTTCCCCTCATTATAAAAAACTGGAATGCCTTTCCTATTTATTTATATTCTTTGTTTTTCCTATCATTGTGACCCAAGGTGGCTCACATGTTCACATTTTGTTCCCCACCCTTGCTTCCAATGCTAGAGCCATGAAGGTAATCCAAGTGCCATATACCTGTTTCTTAAGATCAGCCACTTCTGCTGAGGTTTCGTTCCACAGCTCATAAGGGATGTCCATCACTACTTTGACTCCTTTGTGCACCAAATTATGAAGAGTTTCAAATGTTTCAGACATGCCCTAAAGTGATGAGAAATACTTCAATTAAGGGCTATATTTAGAAAGACCAGACCACAATAAATGAAAAACAAGCTTTGAGTATTCCAAAACGTCTGTGTACTGTGGTGTCTTGGAAAGAGGGGATCGCAACACTTTCTAACAAAGACTGACAGATCGCCATCCTTTGTACAGGTAGATATATAGGACTGTAAAGAACCTAGGGAACAATTCACATTTCACTAAATTCAATGCTGGATAGTTTTGCTCTATAATCAGGTTAAAACCAAATGCCACATTTGCAAGTATGAATAGTCAAAGTGGCAGGCAACTTTTACATTTGTGCCCTGCCCACCATAAAGAGGATTGCATGAAGCCCCCATCTGCTGTGCAGGTCTTTGGGGTGTTGCACCTTGCTTATTTTTGTTTATAGCATATACAACCATCCCATTTAATTACCTTTCAAATAACTATATAGATTATCCTGTCTTAGTAAGGAGACTGGTCTTTTGCTTCCTCTGAGAACTATAAAATCATTTATCTGTTTATTTGTATCACTTGTAACTTGCCTATCTTGCTCAAGGTGCTATATATGGTTCTCTTCCTCCTCACTTTTTTTATCATCATCATCATCATCTCATACATATCCCGACTTTCCTCAGCACTTAGACTCAAGGTGACTTACAAAAATTAAAACAAATACAGTTAAAACACTCACAAAGACATAAATTAAACATATAAAATATTAAAATGTAATTAAACTACCCATAGATTTAAAACTATTTATAACAAATAAATTAAAAGACTAAAAATATAAACCAAAGAGACATCACACTATCAAAAGCCCTACCAATCATTCCTAAAAGCCTTTCAACTCCCAAAAGCCCTACCCAGCTTAGTCAAGGTTCTGGAAATTGCAGTCCACTAAAATTTAGACCCTGAGATTGAGAAACACTGCTCTAACCATTATATAATACTGTTCTATAATGGTAGTTTCCACTAATTAAGGAAGCTAAATGTACCTTGCAATGCAAAAAGAGGACACTGGAAATGATTTTAGAGCCTAAATTTAATATTGCCACTCCTTCTCTGTGGAGTATCTTTCAGTGGAATTTTTCTTACTGCTGTGGCTAATCTAGCCCATCCATCCCATGCAATGACTTCCTCTAAGCCAGTGGTCCCCAACCTTCTCAATGCTGCAACCCTTTAATACAGTTCTTCATGGTGTGGTGACCCCAACCATACAATTATTTTCATTGCTAACAATGGAAATATGCGTTTTCTGATGGTCTTTGGCGACCCCTGTAAAAGGGTCATTCGACCCCCAAAGGGGTCCCAACCCACAGGTTGGGAACCACTGCTCTAAGCAATCATAAGGATGAACAAGATCCAGCATCCAGAGAACAATACAGTGGAACCTCGCCATACGCGGGGATCCGTTCCAGATCCCGCCGCGTATGACGATTTCCGCCTATGCTCGAGCCCCATTGTTTCCAATGGGGCTCGTGTTCGGCGGCGCGGCGGCGCAGGAGGCGCAACAGGTGCGCGCGCCCATTCAATTAAATGGGACGCGCCACCCCTTCCGCCCTGCGCGCACCGGCAGCTTTGAGCGCCTATGCTCAAAGCCGCCTATAAAAAGACCACGTATGCGGAGGCCCCACTGTACTTCCTTAACAAAGCAAATTCTCCTGCAGGTGTACAATGTTTCCTATCTGTTAGCACACAAATCCAGAACTTAACCCATTCTAGTAACAGAAGAATCCCACCTTTGCAAATCTGTTGCTCCCCGATCTCTCTTTGTGCAGGTTATATTCTAAAAGCCTTTTGCAGATGTTTTCTGTCACCTCAATTAGACGAATGTCCCTAGAGACAGGAAAAAACAAAAAGATGGTGAGGAATTTAAAAAAAACCTCTGCAAGAGTATCTGATAACACAACTAGTAAATATTGCCTTGGATGCAGTGGCTCAAGTGGTTAAGATGCTGATTCTGTTGATTGCAAGATTGGCAGGTTTGCAGTTTGAGGCCCGAGTGCTGCATGATGGGGTGAGCTCCTGTCACTAGTCCCAGCTTCTACCAACCTAGCAATTCGAAAGCATGCATTTCTCAGTGGGAAGGTAACAGCATTCAGTGTAATAATGCTGGCCGCATGACCACCAAAGCAGTCCTCGGATAATGCTGGCTCTTTTGCTTAGAAATGGAGATGAGCACTGCCCGCTACAGTCAGTTGCAACTAGACCTTCATGTCAAAGGACTACCTTTACCTTTACCTAAATATTGTCTGGAAACTATGTTTGTCAGTGATAAAATTTAACTGTGTGGCAGAATGGGCACATAGGGATTGTCTTGCCCTATCTGCTGCTAGCAAGATTCCTCTTCACCAGTGCTATGGGATTTTGCCTTACAGGTCATAAACATTTTACCTTTTTGCTAAGTAGATTTGAAACTGGCATTTATTTTTAAAGTGACGTTTCAAAGTTCTTGTTTCCACAGAAGCCACCTTAGGTCCCTTTTTGGGAGAAGATTGGCATAGAAATAAAATACATAAATAAGAAATAAATAAATAGTCTTAATCATTTGACTGCAACTATGAATTAATGCAGTGTGACACCACAGTAACTGCGATGTCTCAATGGAAATCTCGGATTTGTAATTCTGTGAGATATTTAGCCTTCTTTGTCAATGAGCTTTGGTTCCACAACAAACTATAAATCCCAAGATTCCACAGAATGGCAGCATGACAGTAAAAGAAGTGCAAACTGCATTAATTCTGCAGTGCGGCAGCAGCCTATGTCAACTATGCATCAGAAATGGGTCACATCTACGTTCAGCCTTACTTTTGATGTGGCAGCAATGGCTTGAACTGGATTTTGTCACATAGCAAACCAGTGATTTGACAGTTTCACTGGAGCATGCTACCTTGACCATTTGGGGCCTAAACAGACAGGCCAAAATAAAGCTGCTTCGGGTCACTTTGGTGGTATGCTATTTAAATGATGCATGCATTCTAAGAGACTGGAAGCCGTGCCAAAGCCACACTCCAGTCCTAAGGACTGGAGCATAGCTTTGTCATGGCTTCTGGCCTCTTAAGATGCATGTGTCATTTAAACAGCGTACCTCCAAAGTGACCTGAAGCAGCATTATTTTGGCCTGTCTGTTTGTGCCCTTAGTGACCAGGGGAATGTGAGACATGCCTGTGGATGCACTTCCCCCGGCCGAAAAAAGAGCTGAGACCAACTTCCCAGGTCTGGAATGACTCACTGAAGATCTGGGAAGTCAACATAGAATCATAAAAGCTTAAACATCAGCTGTTGGACACTAAATGATCAAGGCAGCACACGATAGTGCTTACAAACTGCCTTCTTTGGGATGGTAGTGTGCAGAACCATGTTTACAGAGCTTTATTATCCACATGTACCATGAAAGAATCTGCCAAATATACCAATGAGGACTAAAAACCCTAAGCACACTCCAAAGAAAGCTGAGCACATCTAAGCATAGTACCCAAACTACTTAACTAGGTATTTTAGTTCCTCCAGTCTCCACCAGAATAAGGAATGTAAACTTCATTCAGATTTCACTCTTATTTTGCCTAAATATTTGATTTTGCCAAATCAGGACCTGTACTAACTCAGCAGAAGGAATATGATATTTGGATGTCTTTAAGATGGAGAGGTGGAGGAAGAAGCTGTTGCTGTTGAAACAGGTCATCTAGATAGAATCAGACTGAAATTCAGATGGAAAAATCAGAGGGACAGTGGAACCTCCACCACCAGCCGCCATTTAGTTGGGTCCATATACATCCACTAGACTCATCCAAGAATTGGGTCCATATACATCTACTAGACCAGTGTTTCCCACACTTTGGTCCTCCAGATGTTTTGGACTTCAGCTTCCAGAATTCCTGGTCATTAGCCTAACTGACTAGTTAGTTTGCCAATAGCTCTTAGTCACTTACGATTTTGTGTACTTGATTTTGGATGCCTTGCCATCCAAAAAGCCGTATTTTGTGTCAATCACCTCCTTGGTCTTGCCAGTCTCATCAAAGGAGGACTTCAGCTCCAAAGCCACATACTTGCACACTGGAGACAGATAAGATGCAGAACAGTTAGAATGTATTGATAAATATTCATTGTTGATTGGAAGGTAGGTACACTGAAATTTCATGTTAAAACGTAAGCTCTAGTGTACCAAATGCTGGCATGTCTTTGGAGATAATAAAGGTGTTGAAGTAGCGACTGACTAAAACAAACATTAAAAGCTTACAAATCGCTGCAGTGACATCTCTGGAAAAGGCCTAGAGTTGATTCAGGCCAAAGTGAACAAAACCAAACCTTTGAAGTTAAGGTTTTTTTGGACCCAAACTCCCAGAATGCCACAGCCTTTATGTGTTCCAGTAAAAGTGTTCTTAGGCTTCAAACAAAAGTGGGTTTCACTTCAATAAACTTCCGTCGCAACTACTGCTTCCTCTTTTACTTAGTTTCACAGTTCCATTTTATGACAAAGTATGTCATTACTTGCAAATTAGCTTACTTGCTGTTCACCGCTATGATCTCTGGAATAGCGGTATATAAATAAATTATTATTATTATTATTATTATTATTATGTTTTTCAGAGCCTTTTCCCACTTACCCTTTCAATATAACATCACACTTGGAGGACAAAATTGGGGGCATACTTATCAAATTTGCAGATGACACCAAATTAGGAGTAGCAGCTAATACCTCAGAGGACAGGATCAAAATTCAAAATGACCTGAACAGACTAGAAAGCTGGGCCAAAGCTAACAAATTGAACTTCAACACGGAGAAATGTAAGGTACTGGGGGGGGGGGGGGGTCTGGCTGAAGTAAACCAGATGAAAAGACTGCTTTCAGGTTTTATTTGGCCATGTCCTCCATTTTGTTAATTGACTACAACTCCCATGATCCCCATCCAAGGGCGGAAAAATGAAATGCAGAGATATAGGATGGGTGACACCTGGCTGAATGAAACTACATGTGAAAGGGATCTGGGAGTCCAAGTAGACCACAAGTTGAACATGAGTCAACAGTGCGATGCGGCAGCTAAAAAGGCCAATGCAATTTTAGGCTGCATCAATAAAAGTATAGTGTCTAGATCAAGAGAAGTAATAGTGCCACTGTATTCTGCTTTGGTCAGGCCCCACCTGGAATATTGTGTTCAGTTCTGGGCGCCACAATTCAGAAAGGACATTGAGAAACTGGAGCGTGTCCAAAGGAGGGCGGCTAAAATGGTGAAGGGTCTGGAAACCATGTCCTATGAGGAACGACTTAGGGAGCTGGGGATGTTTAGCCTGGAGAAAAGAATGTTAAGAGGCGATATGATAGTCCTGTTTAAATACTTAAAGGGATGTCATATTGAGGAGGGAGCAAGCTTGTTTTCTGCTGCTCCAGAGAACAGGACCCGGAACAATGGATGCAAGCTACAGGAAAAGAGATTCCACCTCAACATTAGGAGGAACTTCCTGACAGTAAGGGCTGTTCAACAGTGGAACACACTCCCTCGGAGGGTGATAGAGTCTCCTTCCTTGGAGGTCTTTAAACAGAGGCTGGATGGCCATCTGTCAGGGATGCTTTGATCGAGAGTTCCTGCATGGCAGAATGGGGCTGGACTGGATGTCTCTTGGGGTCTCTTCCAACTCTAGGATTTTATGATTATAAGCTCCCCTCTTCTCTCAAAGGATATCCATTCGGGGACATTAACCCCACAGTTCATTACATCAGAGAACGTTTTGCTAAGTAGGTACAGTAGTTATAAATGCATAAATATGCACTCAAGCACAAATTAATACGTCCTCGTTCCTTTCCTTAACACTCAGAAACTCATTCCATCCTTTTCTTTGCTCTGAGGACTAGAGATCCTAAGAGCCATCCAGTCCAGCCCCATTCTGCCATGCAGGAACTCTCACTCAAAGCATCCCCGACAGATGGCCATCCAGCCTCTGCTTAAACACCTCCAAGGAAGGAGACTATGGAATTCTGGAAGTTGGAGTTTGTTGTGGGCCCAGAGCGGACCCCACAACAAACTCCATCTCCCAGAATTCCATAGTAAAGAGCCAGACAAAGAGTTAAAGCGGCTCCAAACCGTGTTATTTCCCCAGTGTGGATGCACCTGAGCGACTCACCTTCGCACTTGCTGGGCAGCTTGACCCACTCGCCGTCCTCGGCCACCGCCCCCGCCAGGCCAGGGACCGGGGCCGCCAGAAGGATCGCCACGAGCGCCACTAACTGCTCCCCGGAAGCCATCAGGACTTCCACACACATACACAGCCCACCGACCCACTTCCACTTCCGGGATCTTCCTGCCTCTGGCCGCGTAACTATAACAACCGGAGGCGTCCGCCAATGGCAGCCCAGAGCGTGTCGCGCTCGAGCCAATCGGCGAGGAGGAGGTGTCGTTCCAGCCAATCAGAAGCGCACAGGCGCGATCCCGATTCTCCAATGAGGAGCGCAGAAAGAACGCTCGTCTCCCCGTCTCAGCCAATGGGAGCGCTGATGACGCGATTGGTGCTTGTCAACGTTCCAACAGGCCTCGAGTGACCCCCCCTCTTTTACCCATTCGCGACAAAAGGAACTTCGGAAAGTCCCGGATGGAGGTCTATATTACCTCTGGCTCAGTGGGCGGGGCTTGTAGTCCCATCACCTTGGATGGGGATCATGGGAGTTGTAGTCAATTAACAAAATGGAGGACATGACCAAATAAAACCTGAAAGCAGTCTTTTCATGTGGTTTACTTCAGCCAGAAAACCCCCCACTGGAATGACTTTGGGCAAGTCACACTCTCTCAGCCTCAGGGGAAGGCAATGGCAAACCGCCTCTGAAGAATCTTGCCAAGGAAACCCCATGATAGGGTCTCCATAAGTGGGAAACAACTGTAAGACACACAGCAACAACAACAATTTACAGCTATATTACACATTTGTTGTTGTTGTGGACCTTCGTGTCGTTTCCAACTTAGGGCGAGCTCAAGGCGAACAAGATTTGTTCAGAGAGGGTTTGCCATTGCCTTCCTCTGAGGCTGGACATTATGCATGAGGTTTCATAAAGCGATCATACCTTGAGACAGTAAGATTTTAATTTTTCCTCACAACTTTTATTTTGGCATTTGAAACACAGCTTCTACAGTTTGTTTTGTTGTATTGTTGTTTGTTGGTGTTCTTATTTAATTCATGTATATTGTTCTGCTTGATCTTCTACAATAAGATTACTTTTATTAAAAACAGCAACAACAACAATATCTCTCATGTTGAGGCTAGGCTTACTTCTTGTAAAGGATGCAGCAGGACATCAACACATCAAACAGAATAATCTTGAACAGTAAAACTCTGATGGTCAGAAGAAGCACCACTTGTGTGCGGTTATGCAGAACTCCAAGCAACAACGCCTGGTCCAAGGCTAACAAAACAGAAAATAAAATAAGAGTATTTATTATATCCAGTGCATAGTGGTCAATTCTGAAATGCAGGTGCTCATAATTACAACTGCTACAGCCATCTGAAACAACTGTGGCTCCCTATGTTTTTAGACTGAAGGATTGAGGGTCCTTTGCCATTTGTCATTAGCATCTGTCTGGGGAAAGGGTACATTTTATCACCTTCTGGCCATGTGAGCATCCAACTCAAGACCAGTGATAAAACCCAGACAGTTGCAGTTAACATCAGCATTCTTAAATATTGCAATCTCAGGATATTACATTACATTGCATGGTAAGGCATCATACATTCGTTACATTACAGTATACGGCAGGTAAGGCAGGTTACACTTTCATAAGGACTGAACTTTTATAGCATCTTGATACCATCTGCATCCAAGACATCGTTACACTTCACCCATAGAGAAACAACCTTAAAGAATGTAACACTGCTTGTTGTTGTTGTTGTTGTTGTTGTAAGCCTTCAATTTGTTTTCAGCTTATGGTGACCCTAAGGCGACCCTATAAGAGGGCTTTCTTGGCATTTTTCTTCAGAGGGGCTTTGCCATTGCCATCTTCTGAGGCTGAGAGAGTGTGACTTGCCCAAGGTCACCCAGTGGGTTTCCATGGTCGAGCTGGGATTTGAATCCTGGTCTCCCAGTGTCCTAGGCTACATCCACACAGAAATAATCCAGTTTGTCACCACTTTAACTGCTATGGCTCAGTGCTATGGAATTCTGGAAACTTATAGTTTATTGTGGCACCAGAGCTGTCTGACAGAGAATGATAAATGTCTCCCAGCCTCATAGCCCACCCCCCCCCCAAAAAAAAAACCATGGCTGCTGGCCGTGAAAGGCTTTGACTTCACATGTCAGGCAGTTCTTCCTAATGTTGAGGTGGAATCTCTTTTGCTGTAGTTTGCATCCATTGCTCTGTGTTCTAGTCTGTGGAGCAGCAGAAAACAACATGCCATCCCTTGAAATATTTAAATAGAGCTAACTGTTAAGAATAATCAAACTGGATTATTTCTGCAGTGCAGAGGCAGCCCTAGTCCAGTGGTCAAACCACTACTCCACGCTGCTTGTATAACACTGGTAACACTGCTTATAATTTATATTTAAAACCCAGGAACTGCAGTCCATGTACACTCAGGGTGGTTTTGGCGGGAGCTGTTATATCAGTTCTCCCCCTATTTATAGTAGCAACACCCTGGAAGGAAGGAAATGTGAATGTTCTTACCTTCTTGGTTTTCATCTAGGCACAACTCGCCCATATTTCTTTCTGTTAAAACAAAACAAACAAACAAAAAATTAAAGAAGACATTAGAGGGATAAAACGTATAACACTCCTGTTCTTTTGCAAGTCTTTGTTTTATTGCACTCCACATTATGTATCCAGGTTAATAGAGACTAATTTGAAGTGCCTGAAATTTGTTAGCTGATATTCCAGTTTTTCTCCTTGTATGAGAGCAGGGCCTCATTCCCACTTACAAATTGTAATCCGAATCGATGGACTGGTTCAACAGCAGTGCTTGGTTCACACTACATTTGCCCCAATTTCATTTTCTTGCTGTAAAATACAATAAAATAACCACTTGTGGTTCACATTGACAAATGAATCTGTTCAATTTGAAGCTATTTCAGCTGGATTTTTTCCCTCTGTCCACCACTGCAATCACAAGGGTTGAAGGGGTGGGCAAACACAGATTGTTAATTTCTGCTTCCCCAGCCGGTGACCTTTTATCATGCCATAGTAAATCGATTCTAATCCGCATCTCATTCACACTGACACTGAATTGATTTGTGAATTCAATTCTTCAAATAGATTCTTTAAATTGATTCCGATCCACATCTGGTTCACACGTGGAATCAATTTATCCAAAAAGACGCAGAAAAAATCAGCATCAAAAAGATGTGGGTTAAACGGGTCTAGTGCATGCCCTACCCTCTCTGAATCCCTTCAGCAATTTGGTTCAAGTGCAAACCAGGGTCATTTAAACTGTTTCAAACCGATTTGCAAACCAGTTTAAAACGTAGTGAGAATGAGGCCCAGATCTATCTGTACATCATGCTTCCAAATGGATAGCTACCAAGAAAGAGACCCTGATGAGTTATTTTGTCACAACATATTGTTACTGTTGTTGTTTGGTATAAATAAAAATAAACAAACAAAAAACAAACCACTATGCCACGCTGGTTCCCACTCAGCATATAAGATGCAGGAGACCAAATATTTCTATTAATTCAATTATTATAATTAAATATTATAAATTATCTCCTAAAGGCCTGACTTTAAAAATCATGTAATATTTGCTTTCCCCCTTTGATAAATACCAGATGTCTGAAGCGAGGTGGTGTTCCATATCTGTGAAGTTTGGTTTTGTGCGACGTAGCAAACAATAGCATCCCATGATTCAAAATCTTGGGTGCTGACGGAAATCTGAGAGACTGCACTGAAAGTGCCATCTTCTTCCCTGGAAATCCCATAGATGGAAGATGGCAGCATGCTCCCATTTCCATTGGAAAACCAAACAGCCCCCAAAGCATCTTCTGAGAGGTCTTTCACCAGGCAAGCTACTAGTGTCTTCTTTTCACCATTTATTATCACATTCTTGGGCGGTGACAGTGTTGGAATTAAGCCCGAAGAGCAGCCACCTGTTACCAGAAGAAATAATGTATGAGGAAATTGTATATACAAAGCGCAAAGCGCATGCAAACACAAAGCTACAGCTTTGGAAGGAGGGGTGTTGATTTTTAATGAACAGATAACATTATCTGAGATCCTATGCTCTCTTCTCTAGGGAAAAATCCTCATACTGCTTTCTTTTAGCTTTGTAACTTTTTGATCTAGAACAGGAAAGGGAAACCATTTGTGTTCTAGATGTTTTTGACTACAGCTCCCATCAATGGCCATGGTGATGGAAATTTTAGATCAACAAAATCTGTAGATCTACACATGCTCCATTCTTGGTTATAGAGTAAGGGTGATCAGATGTAGTTCAGTGCAAATATCATATAAGCGCATAGGAAAGCAATTAGAGAACTTAAACCACAGAGTGGAGGAAGCCAACCAAGGGTGCATCTACACTGTAGAAATAATGCAGTTTGACACCACTTTAACTGGCTCCATCCTATGGAATCCGTACTTTTGTGAGTCACCAGCACTCTTTGGCAGAGAAGGCTAAAGATCCTGTAAAGCTACAGGAAAAACCAGAAACACACCTCAAAAGTGCTCAAGGAAATCTCCTTAGATAACAATCTTTCTACACAGATCTGCACAATAGGAGGAAATTTTACTCACAGGTCAGAAGCTGGAATGCCATGCTGGTCAACAGGTGCCCCAGTGGCCTCCAGGTCAACTGAATCTTGTGGCGTGGTGGCTCTTGTTGTGACATCTTTCCAGGAGCTACAACATGCGACAAATGTAAGCTAATGGTAGACAGTGCGACAAACCCACCTTTCAACCCCTCTTCCTCCCAGACCTCACTTTCCCATCATTGATGGCTACGCAGCTGTTTTCTGGTAAGCAGCCACTTGAATTTGGTAAGGTTAAAATTCAAGTCTATTTTCTGAGATGTGAGCAAGGTTAAAAACATATTCACTTCTTGGAACCCATTCATGCCACAAAATTGTAGCGCTATTGAATTAGTGCTGTTTTAACCTCTTCTTTCTTGGATGTTATCAATTTCTTTCTTTTTTATGCCGCCTTTCTCTCAGAAGGGACTCAAGGCGACTGACAGATAACTTTTTAAAGTACAATAACAATTAAAAAACAGTATAAAGCCACATAACAATCTCCACAAAAGCTAAAAGGCACAACAACAGGCATACATCCCACACAAAAGCCAGCCTGAGATTATTATATATTAAATACCTGCTTAAATAAATAAATAACTTTTTGTGGCTTGTGTAAATGACAAACATAGCAGACACAATAATGTCAGAGTCCTGGGACACTTTTGCATTTAAAATGTATTTGGGGTATGAACCAAGGTAGGTGTGTATGTGTTGTAGTTCTACATCAAGGGACTTGTGGGTTTGTGAGATGTTGAGCCTTCTCTGTCGGAGAGCATCTGGTTCCACAACAAACTAGAGTTTCCCAGGATTCCCTAGCACTGAGCCAGGGAAGTTAAAGCTGTCTCAAATGGATTATTTCTGCAGTATGTTTTGGGCCCTCGACTATCTTTTGACCTATTCCTCCAGTGGTTCCCAAATTGTGCTCTTTAAGGTAATTTTGGACTTCAGCTCCCAGAATCCCAGACTATTGGCCAACATGGCTGAGGCTTCTGGGAGTTGAAGTCCAACATCTCTTAAAGGGCACAGGAGCGTTAACGGTTAACATTGTTCAGAGTTGTGCTGACAGACTGGGCCTGAAAGCAGTGCTCCCCAAACGGGTGCCCTTGAAGGAATTTTGGACTTCAACTCCCAGAAGCCTCAGCCATGTTGGCCAATAGTCTGGGATTCTGGGAGCTGAAGTCCATAATCCCTTAAAGAGCACAGTTTGGGGACCACTGAAGGAACAGGCCAGTCTTAGGTTTACCATCTGATTGCTATTGGAACCGTCCATCTTGGGCTCCCCTGCTGACTGAATGGTGTCTGCCAGGAAGTCATCAAGGCTGGAGAAACCCCGCTGGGTTTTATTGGCTTTGGGGGAAGCTGGGTTTCCTCTGACTCGGGTAAGGCTTCTCCCTGACACGCGTGTGGGGTGCACGTGTGAATGAATGCTCACGGGTTGGGAGGAATGTCAGAATTACAGCCTTATTGCTGCACAGGAACCCCTCTGAATCTGTTTTGGCTCAGGCTGCGTCTGCACTGCACAGATTGACGCGGTTTGACACCGCTTTAACTGCCATGCTGCCGTGGGATCCTGGGGTTTCTCGTCTGCTGTGGCCCCAGAGCTCCCCGGGCAAAGAAGGCTCAACGGCTCAACTATCTAGTCCTCTGGTTATTTCAACTCTCATTTCCCTATTGAACTATTCCCTCAGCTATTATTTATTTATTTTGTTGTCTATTTATTGAGCTATTTATTCAATTATTATTTATTTTTTTAACTGTATATTAAACTGTTATTTATTAATTAAATTAGTTAACTATTATTTATTTATTTTATTATCTATGTCTTGAATTAATTTAACTATTATTTATTGATTTTATTATTTATTTATCCAATTATTATTTATTTATTTAACTATTAAACTCTTATTTATTTATTTTATTATCTATCTATTTAATTATTTAATTATTTTTATTATTGGATTATTTAATCAGCTATTATTTATTTATTTTATTATCTATTTATTGAACTATTTATTCAGCTATTTTATTTATTTATTTATTATTAATTATTGAACTATTATTTATGTATCAACTATTATTTAATTATTTATTTATTTTATTAACTATTTACAGAACTATATATTTAATTATTAATAAATTATTTGATTACCCATTTACTGAACGATTAATTCAACTGTTGTTTAATTATTTTATCACCTATGTACTGAATGCTTTATTCAACTATTATTTATTATCTATTTCCTGAACTATACATTCAACTATTTCTTATTTTATTATCTATTTATTGAGCTATTTATTTAACCATTATTTATTTATTTTGTTTCTATTTATTTAAGTATTATTTATTTTATTAACTATTTATTTAACTATTATTTATTTTATTTTATTTATCTATTTAACTATTATTTATTTAATTTATTAACTATTTCTGGAACTATTCCCTCAACTACTATTATTTATTTATTTAGCTTATTACCTATTTATTTAAGTTTCTTCAACAAGGAATTGATAAAGTGCTTAAAATGCTCCTGCCCCGCAGCCACTCTCTCATTTCATGATTAAAGTCCTTCAAGACCATCTCAGCGTAATTACAGTTAATTTTCCTCCTTAAAGGGTAAAACAGCTGAATTAATTTCCCTTCAGCACCTAGTAAACCTATTTAGGTGAAAGCCACTGAAGTGAGATGCATTTTTAAGGCTCTCCTGGAGGTCAGTTACACTAGAAGGTGGCTTACCCATATATACTCAGCTATAAGTCAACCTCTGATATAAGTCAAAGGCAGGTTTTGGGGCCAAAATTATGGAGGTTGACATGAGCTGTGGATAAGTCAAGGGTAAAACTTAGGGGCATTTGATGAAGGCTGTATAGGACGAAGCCAAGGAAAACAATGCCAAAGAAGTTACAAAATTCCAGCAGGCGTAACTATTTGTGGTCATACTAAAGGCTGGATGGATGAGAGAGTAGAAGGGGGGTCAGTGCTTCCACAGCAAATTAAACTCTTGTCTGTCTGTCTGTCTGTCTGTCTGTCTATCTATCTATCTATCTATATGCACACATACACATGAGTTAAAATACAGTACTTACATTGACCCATGGATAAGTCAACTCAGACTTTACCAAGAGGGCTGCTTCTGAAAAGACCCTCTCTGTTGTACCACCAACCTACTTGTTCTCGGATGGGTATGTACTGTAAGTTGCAGGGTTGTAGACAAGCTACACCAGGGAAGGTCCAACCATGGGCCACCAACCATTCAGGGCCACTGCAAGCCAGCTACTCTGCCATCTCCATACTTGCCAGGGAAGGAAGAAGAGAGGAGGGACATGGTGGTGGCAATGCCTCTTGCCTGATAAGGGAGGAGATGAGTGATGTAGAATCTATAGTTTTTGTGGGTTTTTCGGGCAATGTGGCCATGTTCTGTAAGAGTTTATTCCTGATGTTTCGCCAGCATCTGTGGCTGGTATCTCTGAAGAGGAGGTTTGCCATTGCCTTCCCCTGAGGCTGAGAGCATGTGGTTTGCCCAAGGTCACCCAGTGGGCTTCATGGCCGAGTGGGTTATCAAACCCTGGTTTCCACAGTCATAGTCCAACACTCAAACCATTAAACCACACTGGCTCTCTTCAATAGCAAAATTAAAATTATATCTTTAAATTGCAACATCATATGCACAGCCTAACTGCATATTTTTTAAAAAGAACATTTTTAAAAATTAAATGATTTGTTTAAAAAATAAATGTAATTAAAAAAGAAAAGAAACCCCAAGGCCTCTCCTTTCTCCTCACACTGAGCCTCTTCCCACTCACACCATCTCTTCCATTGAGCTCCTGCATTTTAAAGAGACGCAAGCAAACTTCACAGCCCTTTTCTCCCAAAAGGCAGGTGTTTGGGGAACAGTGGTGTCACCCCGTCTTATGGGGCGAAGTTTAATTTTTAAAAATATATATTTTCACTTTAGCCATGTGTAAATGCAGTTAGGCTGCATCCCCTGCACTCCATAATGATGCACCTTTGGGGGGGGGGGATTTCTACTTCTACCTACTTCTAGTAAGTAGGACTTTGAAGGATCAGCTCAGAATACAGACAGCTTCTTTGGAGTGAAAGTGGTCTTTCAAAACAGCTCTTATTCTTCTTTCAGGTTTGCTTCGGAGGCGCTCTCTTTTGCTCAGGTATCCAAGTGAATGTGGCCCATTAGTTTTGTCAATACAGTTTTGTGCTGTGCACCCCTCTTCTTTCCCCTGAAGAATGGAGTCTGCAACAACAAACTCACTTCCCAATACTAGGGATGATATAAAGGAAGAGACTCAGGAGAGCTCTCCCAGACAGCCTCATGTGTTGGATACTTCAATGTCTTTTTCTGAGATCTTCCGTCTGGTCCAGACTGGGCAGGACATTCCTGGACTCCAGAAGCTAAACATCACTGCAACCAATAGGAGTCCAACACCATCTCAAATGGCACCAAAGCCCAAACCTTGGGAGAACAAATAGCGATGACTGGGAAGTCTTTTCACCCATCTTTCACAGCAGAATTAAATGATATTTACTGAAAGAAGAATGGGATTTGTGAACTTAATATTAAAACTCTGCTGGTTTGCATGACCATAACATTTGTGGACAAGAGAGTATTATTGCATTGAGAGAGCTGATACTATAAAGCTGTAATTAAACTGTCCTGTCCTAGTATGCTTTGGGCCCCTACTGAATTGAATCTTAATGTGTGAAGCTTAGAAAAAAGTTACAGTTCTACATATGTGCAATTCAGAATGTGAATCTATAAATTTTAATTTGTTTTATTTAATTATGCAAATTTGTACATTATCTCCTATGTAGTTTTTTTTTGTGTTTCAGGTAGTCATAGGAAAGGCAAGGGCACTGAACCTTTTCAAATTTCAGCAAATACTTCCCACGCCTTTCCAAGCCTATCTTTGTAGCCACAAGGGTTAGAAGCTTACATTTAAAACAGAAAACGGGAGATTATCCTGCAGAGGATTTTGGCACTTGCTGTCACACTGGAATCTTTTCTGTGCTATGTACAATTTTGACATATACAAACCCTTGAGTGCAGCTTCTATCATTTTGGCCTCTTTCAACAACTTTAGGAGAAAAGGATTTTACGTAGAAAAATTTCAGGTTTGTTTTTCATTTACTCAGTAAATGGTTTTGGACACTTTAGGGCTTAAATGGTGGAAGGGAAAAAACTATGTATGGTCCCATATAGAAGAGCGATATATAAATATAACAGAATGGATGTATAATCATTTGTTTTTTTGCTGTTTCTTAAATAGCCAAGACTTATCTCAGTGCTGGGAAACCTCTGGCCTTTAGGATTTTTTGGAGTGAAACCCCCATTATCCTTAACCATTGACAATGCTGACTGAGGCTTATGAGAGCTGAAATCCAACATCTGGATTCTTCAATCGTACTCTGTAACCTTGCATATAAAATAAATTCTTGCTGATCAGGAAAATGTTTTTAAAATTTTGAAAGTTTTTTTTGTTTTGCTTTACATACCATGTTTTAAAAGACATAGCCTTAATTATGCTATTTTAGTCTTCAATTCCTCAAGTAGTGTCTAAATGCAACTTTTAAAAGAGAAAATAAGCAACATTTGATATGCAGAATAACCATAACATCTTTTAATATCTGAAGCATAAAGCTTTACCCAATATGTTTTAATATCTAAAGCATAACACTTGTAACCAATTTATGGAGAGAGGCACTCTCTTATAGCAATGTTAGCTTGGAATTCAGAATAGGAAAAGAGTGCTGAAAACTTACAAACCATACATGTTACAGCCAAGGCAGTTGTTGGCTGCTGTCAACTTGTAAGCCACAAATCTGGGCTTCAGTTGACACTGAGCAGAGTAAAGGATGCACCTGAATAGCTGATGCATTGCAGTTTAACCAGAAAACTCAGTTCTTGGAACTGCACCTGCTGTTGATGTGTTAAGAAGCAACTGCTTATAAAAGGCCCATAATCACAATTGGAAGGGGCCTCATGGGCCATTGAGTTCAACCCCTTGCTTAGTGCAGGATCTCCAACTAAAGCTTCTCCATGGGTAGGGATTCTGTTTTTTTTTAATACCGTAAAGGCAAAAGTGTGGTAGACAAGCGATCCCATGCATCTTTTTGTCTGTGAATGGGCAGGACTGGTCCTGATCATGAGGCAGTGAAGTGACTACATTGGACAGCCGATTCTAAGAGAATGGTAGGAGCCTCCCAGCATGATGAGGGCTGCATTTTCCCATATCCTGTCCCAAGCCTGTAGCTTTCCTATTGTACAGGTGCTAAAGCAAGTCTCAACATCCAGGCAAGTTGACTTTAACATATAGAGCAGAGTGTGAGTGTGTGCGCATGGCCAGCCAAACCCAGCCTCTGGACATCCCCCACCCCAGCAACAATTTGGAGATTCCCCCAGTGCTATAAACAACTAATAACTCTTGGCACATCTTGGCAGGCACAAGCCTAGGCTTGCTACACCAAACAAATGTGCAGATGCTCTCACCTCACCTTTCATCCTCCTCACTCACTCTCACTCCTGGTTTAATCTCATCCCTTACTTGCAACCACTGCCCTGTTTCACTCTAGTACTAATTTTTTATAAATGGTTGGGCTTGTTTATTTTAAAATAAATTAGTTGCTGCTTCTGCTTCTGATAGCAACTTCTGGATGTTTTGCATCCAGAATCAGCCATTTGCTTTCCACTAAAAGAGCCTTAAACTTTGGTTTTCATATTCTGTGATGGTGTACAACATGCTCCTGAGCCCCCCCTGTAACTTTTGTGAAGCATGATTATTACTAACAGACTATGGATAATTTATACCCAAGATCTGACTTACTTGTAAGATGATTTATTTGGCTACAAACCTTCATGTCAAAGTGTCAACCCTATTCAAGATCCAAGAGACAATTTGTATTATGTGTAATTTGGGATTTTATTAAAATAAACTTTTTTTTTCCTGTGGGGAGTCACAGCCAAGATGCAGCAACATTTCAGCAATATTTTCAAAAGCAGCAAGTTTAATGTCAAATCTTATGAAAGCAAAAAACTCACAAACCGGGTAGTTTAACAGGAAATAAAACAAACGGCAATCAAAATTTAATTTCTGCACATGTGTTGTAATGGAGCAATAGTGGATGGGCCTCCTGGTAAGTTCTTCCACAGAAGTTACCTGGATGAAAATAAGGAGTCACTATCTGATGTGAGGTTGGAGGTGCAACTATCCTGCCCCACAAGCTCAGGAATGGTATGTTTGCCTGAAATGAATAAAAAGTGAAGTGACCTCAGAATGTAAGGAAAAAGCATGACGAGATTCTTTGGTATCTGTCATGTGTTCAGAACATCAACACAAAGCAAATTCTTTCCATCCAGACAATGGCTGCACTCCTCAGTTGTGTGGCAGGGGACAAAAGGGAGGAAAATTTCTGCCCGTACAGGGATGCTTGTGGAGTTGTAACCCAAAGTCATTTTCTGTATAATAAGCAACTGTTTTAAAGCATAAAGGACACATGCTCTATTGCAGACTTCAGACTGTCTTCTCATGACCTTTGATTTGTCCCTTTGGTGTTTCTGTTGTGAGCATCAATTACCATCACTGAGAGCCCATACAGCATGAAAGAGAAGTTATTTCACTCTCCAAACTGGCAAAGCAAATGTGCTTTTAAAAGGTCAGCTTTCAATCATTCACATGAAATCCCAAGAACTGCTCTAGTAACTCCATTAATTATATCATGTGCCCCTGGAGTCTATTTTTTGTAGTTGGACACTGCTAAGCAGAATTCCACCTTGTCTCTAAAGAGTTGTTTAATAAACTATATCTTAATTTTACTATTCATAACGGATTAACAGCCCTTTTCAAAAGGCTCCACAGGAGAAACATACTTGTTAACTCTCTGAGAGTTAAGCATAGTTTATACTGCCAGAACTAATTCACATCAAGTTTCACTTTGACATTAATGGCAGCCAATTCTGCCACAAAACAACGGAAGACGTAAGGAACTGCAACAGTTTCAATGGTGTCATTCCTATTGCAAAGGGTACAAATATGTTGCCTGATACGTGTGGTGGACCACACAGGCGGAGGTTTTAATAGAGTAGAAAGCAGGCTGCCACACTGGACACAAACATGGGCCACTGAACGATCGGAGCAGTTGAAGAGGCGATCATGCAGCAAGAAGGACGTTCCATGAGCCAACAAAGCATCCCGTTCCATCTCTCCAAAGCGGATGCCACCCTGAACATTCCTTCCTCCAAGTGGTTGGTTGGTGACTTTATCTCTGGCTCCTGTGGTCCTCACCTGGAACTTGTCAGAGACCATGTGCCTAAGGCGCTGGTAGTAGACAACACCAATAAAAATGTCAGCTTCAAGCTCTACTCCTGATACACCACTGTACATTCTTTCTGTCCCGTAGTAATTGTAGCCCCCAGCCTTTAACATCTTGCCAAAGTATTCCACAGCAGAGTTCTTTTCAGAAAATGTGAAAGGGGTGGCATCATGACAAAGTCCATGCAGTGCTGCAGACTTCCCTGCCATACTCTCAATTAACATGCCAATGGTCATTCGGGATGGGAAGCCATGAGGGTTGAAGAGGATGTCTGGCACCATTCCACTTTCTGTAAACGGCATGTCCTCAGCTGGCCACAGCCGGCTCAGGATGCCCTTCTGTCCATGCCGGCTAGCAAACTTGTCCCCTATTGTAGGATTTCGGGGGACTCGCAGAGTGATGCACACACACTTGAATCGTCCAGTTCCAATGTCATTACTACAAACTTTAATGTTATCCACAACACAGACTTCCATATTTCTGGAAAGGAAGGGGGGAAAATATCAGTTGTTGCTTAGGAGAATTTCTGCAATAATACCTATTCCAAGCTATCTCTGTGTGTGGGGACATCTTAACTATTAATGGAATACAGAGACCAAATAAGAATAGATGAAAGAAAGATCTCTTCTAGGCATTATGAATACAAACAAAACTAAATGCTTTCACACTCTACCTCTCAGTTCTAATACCTTGTGCTTACATTTTCAAAGCTGTGGCTTCAAAAAAAAACCTACTGTTTATATATGAATAGAACGTGCAACTACAGCAAAATCATTAGGGAAACACAGAGAGATGCTTGCACCAACAAGAAACAGTTAAAATTATATACACAGTTGGCCCTTTGCATTTCCTGGGTTAGGGGTGCAGGACCCCTGTGAAAATGAACAAAACAAAACAAAACACAAATAAAAAACTTATATTTTCTTTCCCTGATAGAAAATCTCTCTAGGAATCTCTGGCTCCTCTAGCACATCTCTAAGGCCATCATCACCCATCAGAAGATGACCAAAGAATTGCACTGCAGGATCTATGAATGCCTAGAGAAGTGTTTTCTCTAGGAATCTCTAGGTCCTCCAGTGTGACTCTGTGATGAACCCCTGGCACAGTCATGCTGGAGGACCTAGCCATTCCTAAAGAGAAAATATTAATCAAATCCACAAAAGTCAAAGCTGCAAATGTGGAAGGCTAACTATACGCCACTTTTGACAATACAGAGAGCATTCCAATGATCTCAGCTGCACCATGAGGCTGGTTAGACTGAGAAAGATTTGACAGTGTGACTGACTAGCTCAAAGGCAGTCAGTAAGCACCACTGGCAAAGTGGGAGATTCCTCCATATCAAAGGTGAATGCACTTAATCTACACTGACTCTACTCAAGCATTTGTTCAGAACATTTTCAACTGTTAAGATTCCCAGAGATTTAAGAGAGCACCCATACTGTTGATGGTTGATATTTTAGAGAGTTTACCAAGCTTATTCTTCTTCACTATAGCTAAATATTAACAATCTGAACTTACTTGTGATATGTCACAAAGCTTTCCCCTGTGTTGAGATTCAAATAGCTATAGTAAGGGTCCCCGTATTGAAGTTTGGTTCCTATGGGGGGCAGGCCATCAGCATCGAGATTCTGTAAAGTTACTGCTCTGTCAGGACCAATCCCAAACACCAGATTGTCTTCTCCTTGCTTGATTTTTTTCTGCTAGGTCAATGCGATCAGTCTTATAGATACTTCCATGGCCAAACCCTCTTTCCCACGAAGACTTGTTCAGAATCTAAACAGGAAGAGCCCCATATGTTATCAAGGTGGAGTAAAAACCGGAAATAGGCAATGCTTTCATGACAGAGACCTTGTTTCTTTGATTTAGGAGAAACGTGTCCCCTATCCCACCAACACTAAAATAGCTTTCCCCAAACTGGTGTCCTTCGGATGCACTGAACTACAACTCCCAACACTACCAACCATCATAGATAATAGCAAGCCAACACATCTGGACAGCATCAGGTTGGCTGCCCTGAGATATCCAGCTGTCCAAAGTGGTCACCTGGAACTGAAAGGATGACCTAACTATCTGAACTAGTTTATATGACAGTAAGCAGATCTTCAGGCATCCAAGATGCTCCAGCACTTAAATATCAACAATAGCCATTTTGTTTCTATGATCAACTAAATTTGCTAGTTTAGACTTTCAAAGCCATATATGTCCCTGGGGATTTCTTAAAAAGAAACTCATCCCATGTTCACTCCTCTCCACAGTAAATGGAAATCAACTCACAAGTAGGGTTTTGTGGAAACCACAGATCTTTTTCAAGTGGTGACACCTGGCTGATTGATCATCATGACTGATGTGTTTTACAAGGTATACATTTTCCCATGACTGATTGTCATGAAATTGAACAGTTACAGCTACTTCCAAGAGAATCAATTTCCACTTTAATACATGCTGCATTAGACGGGGTGTGTGTGGATGTTTGTTTCTCCTGCACCCTTTTAAAAAAGGACTTACCATTGCATCTTCCATGTCATAGCCACTATAGGTGATCACAGCAACAATTGCATTTGTACCAGTTGGGTAAGAGTCCATGTCATAATGATCATACATGGCTGGCCGAACTAACGGGCTTTGAGGGGTTTGAAGCCGGTAGAGTTTATCATCTGACCTATAGGGGAATGTCAGAAGAGGAAAACCCATTGTTTGCTTGCCTGGAGAGGAGACAAAAATAACATAGCCTGTGAAAGCAGAAGAAAATGGCTACACCAGGGGTGGAAATTGTGCAGCCCTACAGATGTTGTTGGATTGTAACTCCCAGCACAGCCAATGGTGAGTAAGGGGCCACACAATTCTCATTCTTCAGCATGGTGGTTAAAGGCAGCTTTCTAAATATAAAAATAATATCACTTCAGCATGTTCAGTTCTATATAATTTGTTTAAAATATATGTGTAATGTGAGCTGTTATATATGCAATCCAAAGTTCCCAATTTCAAGCTCCCATCTCTTCCAGGATTGAATCCTGGAAAAACAGAGGTACTTGCTATAGGAACCCCAAATCTGGGCATGGAGATTTGTCAACCAGTCCTGGATGTGGTCACACAATTTCCCTAAAGGACTGTGTTCGCAGCTTGGGAGTGCTCCTGGACTCATTCCTCCAGTTGTCATCCCAGATAGATGCGGCAGTAGCACTTGTTATCAACCGGTTGACCAGCGGGACCTAGAAGTGGTGGTACGTTCACTGGTAACCTCCCGCCTCGATTTCTGCAATGCACTCTACATGGGGCTACCCTTGTGTCAAGTTTGGAAGCTACAATTGGCCCAAAATATGGCAGCCAGATTGGACACTGGGAAAGCCAGGTTCAACCATATAACACCTGTCCTAAAATCTCTGCACTGGCTGCCAATTAGCTTCTGGGTGCAGTACAAGGTGTTGGTCATCACCTTTAAAGCCCTACATGGCTTGGGTCCAGGTTACTTGCGGGAGTGCCTCTCCCTATATAATCCAACCTACACTCATATCCTCTGGGAAGAACTTATTGCAGCCACAGGAGACCGAACTGGCTGCAACCTCCCAGAGGACTTTCTTTTCTGCTGCTCCCAAACTGTGGAATGACCTTCCGCAAGAGATCCGTCTTATCACCACCTTAGACGCCTTTAAAAAGGCTGTCAAGACGGATCTCTTCTGGTGGGCCTTCCCAGACTGACTTCCCAAAGAGATAGCCCCATCACCTTTAATCTGCCCACTTCTTCCTGCTTATTTTAGGATATGCGATTAATGTTATTATTTTAACTGTTACTGAATTTTATTATTTGTAATGGTGGGAGGGATATAGGGGTTAATATGTTTTATTATGCTTTTGTATTCGTGTATTTTTATCTTATGTTGTAATCCCGCTTTAATCCGCAGAGAGAGGCGGGAAATATATTATGATGATTGATGATGATGATGATGATGCAGAACATTTAGCTCCAAAGAGCTTCCTACTTTCTCTGTACCTTTCAAAATTATTTATAGTTTTCTCCTTTCACCCGCAAACAAGCAATCAGAAAAAAGGGATGGGGTGTGGGAAATCCTATCCTAAAATGTCTTCCTAATTCTAATCTAAATGTCTTCCATAAGCACTTTTGGAGAGCCTTTGTAGTCTGATTGGAATGACCTTCCATTGTTTTTAGCTTGTTTTCTACTGCTTCAGAAAGCAGGATTCGACCTAATGGACTCATATTAGCATAAACGAAAATCTAATTAAACCTGATGGTAAGAGCGGCTCAGCAGTGAAAGAGACTACCTCAGAAGATGATGGATTCTCTTTCATGGGAAGTTTTTAAAATGAAACCAGATTACTATCTTCCAGGGATGCTTTATGTGTAGATTCCTAAATTGGCAAGGAATTGGGATGGAAAACGCTTGGGTCCATTTCTATGATTTTATGTCTGCTTCTTAGTTCCTCCAGCAATTGGCTGGAATCTTGATATTGTTTTAGAAAGTCCAGTAACATTCTTTGTTTTGGGTGTGTACTAGCCACCACAAAATGTTGTTAGGAAAGCCATCATACTAGAAGCATGAAAAGAACCTACATGTTAAGGCAAGGGAAGTAAGTGGAAGGAGGGTGCAAAAGAAGGCAAGGGAAAGAAGTAGCGGCCCCGAAACCAAGAATTGGGTTGCAACCTCCAGTCCTGGATGGGGTCACACTTGCCTCCAGTGACTGTGTTCGCAGTCTGGGGGTGCTCCTTGACTCGTCGCTCCTGATGACAAATCAGGTAAATGCGATGGTCAGGAGTGCCTGTTATCAGCTTCGGCTGATACGTCAGCTGCGCCCTTTTCTGGAAGTAAGGGATCTCGAGACGGTTGTGCACGCACTGGTAACCTCACACCTTGACTTCTGTAATGCACTCTACATGGGGCTACCCCTGTGCTTGACTCGGAAATTACAGCTGGTTCAAAACATGGCAGTCAGGCTTGTCTCAGGAACATCTAGGAGGGACCACATTACTCCGGTTTTGAGGTCCCTCCACTGGCTGCTTATGAGCTTCCGGGCCCAGTACAAGGTGTTGGTTATCACCTTTAAAGCCCTAAATGGCTTGGGTCCAAGCTATCTCAGGGACCGCCTCCTCCCATACAATCCTCCCCGCACTCTCCGGTCCTCTGGGAGGAACTTACTGCAGCCTTTAAAATCTAGGCTTGCGGCGACCTCCCAGAGGGCGTTCTCTGCTGTCGCCCCCAAACTCTGGAACGACCTGCCGAATGAGATCCGTCAGATAACATAATTAGACAGCTTTAAAAAGCAGTCAAGACGGATTTCTTCCGGCAGGCCTTTCCAGATTAACCATCCCGGCCCAGGTTCCCTGATACCCTCATTCCTCCCGTGGCCCCATCTTAGTGATGGTTGAGAATCAACAGAGGGATATCAGGGTTTTTAGTTTTTAATTGTTGTTTTTATGCTTTGATATTGTGTTTTTAATATGTCATACTGGCCTGTTACAGACTGCCAAAATAAAGCTGCTTCGGGTCTCTTTGGAGGTATGCTATTTAAATGATGCATTCATCCTAAGAATCCAGAAGCTGCACCAAAGCCACACTCCAGTGCTTAGGAATGAAGTGTGGCTTTGGCACGACCTCCGGACTCTTAGGACCCACACATCATTTAAATAGCATACCTTCAAAGAGACCCGAACCAGCTTTATTTTGGCAGTCTGTAACAGGCCACTGTTTAATACTGTCTTAAGGGGAGGGAGAGATAGTGTTTTTAATTGTTATATTTTATATTTTACTGTTGTCAACCGCCCGGATTGGTTTCCCATAGGGCGGTATAAAAATATTATTATTATTATTATTATTATTATTATTATTATTATTATTATTATTAAGAAGTAGTCCAAAAAAGCAGTGGACTGAGCCAAAAATAGGTGGGGTTGCCTGAGGAATTTGGAGAAAATTGAGCTAAATCAACAGATTGGAAAGCAGATGAATTTTTTTTGGGGGGGGGGGGGGGGAAGGGCCTGGAGACTAAACTCCAATTTGGGAAGGATCGTAATTATAAAGGCACTAATATCCTGCCTTTTAGCACAGGATCTAAACAACCCAAAACATTTCCAGATTAAAAACATAAATATCTGAACAAGGTAAAAACACAGTAACAGTTAAAATCACTTTAAAAGGTACACGTAGACTTGAAATACATTACAGTGCTACCTCGGGTTACGAAATTAATTCGTTCCGCCGCTCCGTTCGTAACCCGAGTAATTTCGCAACCCGAAAAGGCTTTCCGTTAGCGCTGGAAAGCCGCTAGCCGCGCTTTGCGTTTGAATTTCGCGCCGAAATAAATTTCGTAACCCGAAAAAAACATCGTATCCCGGAACAGTTTTTTCCAATCTAACTTTTTCGTATCCCGGAAATTTCGTAACGCGATCAATTCGTATCCCGGGGTACCACTGTAATACCCAAAGGTTTTTTTTAAAAAAGCCACAGTTTAGCTTGGTGCTGGAAAGAAATCAACACTGATACCACTGGACCTCCAAGTGAAGGACATTTCAAATTTGGGCTGCTGCCATCTGAGAAGGCCCTTTTCCATGTCTTTCCACTTTGTATAGCCTTCATATAGGTAGGACACGGAGGAAGGCCCCTCCTGGAGATTTCATTTTTCAGGCAGGTATTTACAGTGTTACCTCAAGTATTGAGGTACCAAGCCATTTAGGACTTTAAATATAATAAACACCTTGAATTCAGGCCAGAAATGAATTGGCCATCTTGGGGCCACATTCCAACAATATCTGAGACACACCTGTAGTAGGACACAGGGCAGGGCTGAAGCCAGCTCTGGCTCTTACCAATCTGAACGTATTTCATGCCTAACAAGCATGGCTACCTTCTATGTAAGTCTTTAAGAGTAAGCTCCACTCAAGCAGCCTCCCAGGGTGCAAAGCACAGAATACTTCCACGCAACAGTTTCTGGTCCTTTGATATCCTCTTATCTCTGATCATACTTAACGCAAGAGGTCTGCAGGCTGGATGGGGAACCACTATGGGACATATCCACCCTATGGGCCACGTTCTCTATTCCTGGTGTAATATGTGGTGCCAATCAAAAGGAAGTGGTGCAGGCTGTACAAAAGCCTCTACCTTGTTAGTAAGGGTATGAAGGAACAGACATGTATAAGAAACTGGGATTCAGGGAGATTCCCAAACAAGGAGGGAAGCAGAGTCACAAGTGTTCAAACAACTGAGATGAAAGAATGAAGAGAAAAATACATGCATAGTAGGTTTAAGAGCAGGAAAAGTATCTCCTTCTAGACTACCTTCTGGCTGTCTTTCTATAACCAACCTACCTCCTAGTGGACAAAGGAGAGAGCACACCAGTGGTTAGACCATACTGAATATTGGTCAGTAAGGAGAACTGTGAACAACAGTTTTATTTTTCTCTTCATTCATTCATTCATTCATTCATTCCCACTCTGCCTCCATCCTTGTTTGGGAATCTCCCTGAATTTCAGTTCTCTACATATGTGGATGCAAGCTCTGGAGAACCTACACACAACAGGCATATTTGCAATTGGGACCTACAACAGAGATGGGGAACTTTCGACCCTGGGGCTAGTTCTGACCTTCTAGGATTCCCTATCTTCCCCAGCCAGCTAGCCAGCCAGCCTTCTCCTCCTCCTCCCCATGATGAAACCACTGTTTGTGTGTTTCTCAGTTTTGTATTCCCCCCTCCCCTGCCCTATTTTTTAATGCCTCACCTAAGGCTTGGTTACTGGAAGTAAAAGCATCAAATTAAAATATGCTTAAAAACTCTTTTGCTTTGAGCTCCACCCATCACTGAGGGATACAGACCTTGAGAACATCTCTGAAATTGAATTTAGCCCTTGGGATCATAGAATCATAGAGCTGGAAGAGTCCAGAAGAGCCATCCAGTCTAACTTCCTGCCATGCAGAAACACAGAATCAAAGCACCCCCAGCAGATGGCCATCCAGCCTCTGTTTAAAAGCCTCCAAAGGAGGAAGTTCCACCACTCTCTGAAGGAGTGTGTTCCACTGTCGAACAAGTCTTACTTCAGGAAGTTCCTTCTCATGTTGAGGTGGAATCTCTTTTTCTGTAGCTTGCATCCATTGTTCTGGGTCCTATTCTCTGGAGCAGCAGAAAACAGGCTTGCTCCATCCTCAATATGACATCCCTTCAAATATTTAAATAGGGCTATCACATCACCTCAAACCTTCTCTTCTCCAGGCTAAACATCCCCAGCTCCTTAAGTCTCTGCTCATGGGGCATGGTTTCAAGACTCTTCACCATTTTAGTTGCCTTCTTTTGGACATGCTCTGAATGAAAAAGATTAAGCTACAATTATCAGTATGAAGGGAACTTACCCATTTGACACTGGTACATATTTCTTGGACTCTGATTGTGATCAGAGAATGGAATGAAATTTGCTACCACACTTAACATGCTGTGGGGAAAGAGTTCCTGGTGAGTGGTCAGTCCAAGTTCAATTTCATTCTCCAATACAGCAATGTTCATGAAAACCTAGAACATGAAAAATCCCATTCCGGTCACTTTTAGAAACTCTATTTGAAGAAGAGCCCATCAAATCTATTATTTTACTTCCATCTTTCATGGGCAGTACCCAGAAGTATTCATCCAAGCAACATCAACGATATAAAGCAGTAAGAAAAAGTACACAGAAGACTGCAAGAATATATAAAAATATAGAAAACTATTTTACTCTGGGTAAAGTTAATTGTACATCTAGCTCATGTTTTATGAAAGCAGCAACAGTTTTCAGGGATTTCAGACAGATCTCTTTCCAAGCTTTAACTGGAGATAACAGGGATTGAACCCAGGGCCACTTATGTGCAAAGCACAAAATCTTCTAGTAAATTGCATCCCCCCTTCTCTAGTTTGAATTCAGCATTCAGTTATTTAAACATAGAGTAGGATACAAAATAGGATTTTTCTATCCAGTTAGAATACTATTGATTTGACACATTAATACAAGGGTAGGAATTTTTTCTTTCTTCCAAGGTGTATTCTCCCAAAAGGAATCTATTGGAGACTGCATGCCAGTAGTGAGCATGACTGGAGCCAATACTCAGCAAAGCCAAGAGTGAGCAATGGTACCTCCCTGCCATGCACATCACTTCTTTCACTTTCTGAAGTAGTCAATCTGGCTCACTCTCCTTCCTCCACCATCCCACCTCCAGATTCTTCCCTCTGTGTCCAGTAGGCTGCCAGGAAATACAGAGGTCTGAAATTACCTCTATTAGAGGGCTTTTGAATTGAAGCTGAGAACTGCATGAAGTCAGGCCAAGGGCCACAGGTTGCTCAGCTCTGCACTAAAAGTATTCTTAAGACTCATCATTACTTCATGTCAATTTATGGTGCAATATCATTTCCAGAAGAAACTCAGAGTGAAATATGTAATCTAGGTTGAAATTTCTCAACAGGCTTTATTTCTTATGAGTTTATCAGACAAGGGGAATTGGAAGTATAATCCAGTGGCAATCTGAACGCAATCATGGGGTTTAACGTTATTGCGTGATAGACCGCCATACGCAAATTCGGGCAATGGGAAGTCAGTCTGAATGCAATCATGTGGTTTCACATTATTGCGTGATAGACTGCCACACGCAAATTCGGGCAATGGCATGCTATTTTCGGGCAATGGGGAGCCAGTTTGAATGCGTATTCACGTAATTGCGCGAAACTAGCGACTTCTTATTATTACTACTGCAGAGAATGGTGCCTGGACTCCCCCAATATAAAATAAACTAGTCACCACTCTGTAATCAATATATGTGTTTATGCACACACAAACACACATTACCTGCTCCATTGTGCCAATCCATTCCTCTTTCCCCAGGGCTAGGTTTCGTACAGGGCGCATCATCCTACTAGGGGTAGTGAAAATGAAGAGCCCTGGGTACAGGCTGGGTTTACCTGTCATTGGGATAAGGACCACCTCTGTCCAAACTGGAATTTTCTTCTCCTGCATTGCCTATGATACATCAAAACAGAAAAAGCTGGCTTACAAAACAACAACAATTATTATTATTATTATTATTATTATTATTATTATTATTATTATTAATCTTTATTTATAAAGCGCTGTAAATTTACACAGCGCTGTACATACAATCTTTTAGTTAGACGGTTCCCTGCCTGCAGGCTTTACAATCTAAAAAACAACAACAACAAAACAAAACAAAAAAGGAACAAAAATAAATGTACCCTTCAATGAGAAAGAACTTAAGAGAAGAGTATACATTAATTCACATCAGTTGATGAAAAGGCAAAATAAAAATTTTAAAACCAGAAATTACTGATAAGGATAATACAGGTTGTAGAGCCACATATAAAGAAGAAAAAGAAAAGGAAGTTAACAAAAGGTGTTAAGTTAAATGCTACTAATTTTGCAGCTGGAATACATGCAGCAAGAGAATCAGACAATAATATAGCTATAGAGAGCTTGATCAAAACAATGCAAAGGGTTTTCTAAAGTAATGCAGTACAGATTTGCATGGCAGTTCATCCAACAAAGCTGACCTTACAGTGCCGGAGTGTCTCCACAAGGCCAGGAGCCAGATCTTCCTCTATCCAACCTACCAGAGATCCATCTAAAACAACTGGGTAACACTGAGAGTAGGGCTGGCTGGAAATACCATCGGCTGGAGTGACTCCTAGAGAAAGATTCATGACAACAGTTAATGCATTACACCAGTGGTTCCCAACCTGTGGGTTGGGACCCCTTTGGGGGTCGAATGACCCTTTCATGGGGGTCGCCTAAGACTACTGGAAAACACCTATTTAATAACAGTTATGAGGTAGCAACAAAAATAATTTCATGGGTTTGGGTCACCACAACATGAGGACCTGTATTAAAGGGTCGCGGCATTAGGAAGGTTGCGAACCACTGCATTACATCCAAAAGCTGCAGGAATATTGTGGTACAGACAATTTTCATAAATACTACACAAAATATGTAGAAATGATTTGTTGTGTCTAAGGAGCTACCATTCCTCTGGTGGCATAGTGCTTAAATGCCTGTACTGTAGCCACTCACTCACAAACCATAAGGTTGTGAGTTCAATATCAGCCCAGGGGCTCAAGCTCGACTCAGATTGGCATCCTTCTGAGGTTGCTAAAATGAGTACCCAAATTGTTAGGAGCAATTAGCTTACACTTTGTAAACCGCTTAGGGAGTGCTTAAGTGCACTGATAAGCAGTATAGAAATGTATTTGCTATTGCTATTCTTTGCAGACAGAAATCACCACATCATTATTTATTGAGAGCCTTCAAACCAGCATGAGAGACCTGTGCTCAAGCACTGCTCACGGTTGCTTTAGGGCAGTGATGGTGAACCTTTTGAAATTTGCGTGCCGGGGGCGGGGCTTCTGCCCCCAAGGACGGGGCTGCATGCCGGGAGCAGGACTTCCACCCCTGGGACATGGTTTCTCCTCCCGCTTTTCCCACCCCCAGCAGTCAGAGACAGCTGTGGGCAGAAAAGACCCATGGCAGGGACAAAGCCATAAGTTCGCACCCAGTCCTCATGGCCCCGGAGGTTTCCTCTCCCCCAAACAGGCTCCCTGGAGCTCCTTCAGGGGAGATGAAAGGGAGGCAGGGACCAAGAGGCATGGGCATGTGCTCAAGTCTCTTGGTCCTGGACCTTTCCTCTCCTCCGAACGGGCTTTCCTGGAGCTCTTTTGGGGGAGAGGAAAGGGAGGCAGGAACCAAGAGGCCTGGGCACATGGCCCATCCCTATTCCCCAAAGACCTTTTCCTGCCCCCAGCTCTCCCTCCGGAGATAGCTGGAAACTGGAAAAGGTCTCTGGGGAGGAGGAACTGGCACGCGGCAGTCGCTCCTCCTCTCCCTGCTGTTTTCCCGGCCTCCAACCATCTGGGAGAGGGCTGGGAGGAAGAGCAAGAGAGACAGCGGGAGGCCCCAAAATGGCAGGGAGGCGATGGAACAGGCATACATGTACCTCTTCCGCCTTCTCTCTCTAGCCCATGCCTGGGGAAATGGCGTCAAGTGCCACTTTCGGCACAGGTTCACCATCATGGCTTTTGGGAGTCTACTGCATATCTGCTGAATATCTTTTCTATTCTGCCATGAAACTCCTGTACACTCCAAAGACTTCAGGGCAATATTCTAGCCTAGAACATGTGCTTAGTGCTCACCAAGCAATGGTCAGGCCTATTAGATCTCACTACCACCAAACATGACCTGATGGTGTGCTCCAGGTGTTTATCACACCAGTCAGTTTTTTTCAAGTGATTCTTCTTGAAAACTGCTTCTTCTATAGTTGGAAAGGTAGAGGAACAGCAATAGGTTCTTTTGTACCATCACTGGGTTTGCATTTCAAATGAATTAATTCCTGTGTTTGCCATTTATATCCCCATTTCCTCCACTGCCTGTACCATGATTTACATAATGACAACAAAACAACAACAACAAAACACCCAAACAGAAAAATGTAATTGCACAATTATATATTGATGCTATTATGCAACACACACACCATGCCCCTTCCACCATTTTTCTTTGCTTTTTCTCATGATCCAACCCTTGCCCAGTTTTTGTATATCACTTTTTGTATATTTGATCTTTAATTACTTTCAGCATTATTCTTTAATAGGATTACATTGGAATTGTGCTGTTTCACTACTTTCGATATTTAAAAAACAAACAAACCTTAAACAGAGACTGAAGTACAGTAGTTCTAGGAAAGCCTGATGTCCTCCCAGCCCAACCACTAGCAACAGTCTGAGGCTCCCCTGTTGGAGATCTTTGGGGAATTCTCCAGGGAGAAGCAAGGAAAACACACTCAAATTGCACCCACTATGCTCCTAATATTGCAACGAATTGAAGCGAGACAATATGTACCCAAAGTGTTTACTAAACCATGGTAGGATAAATTATTAATTTCCACTGGGAAAAGAATAGATTTACAGATGCCACAATAGTTGTACAGCACCAGAAGATACACAACATCATGCAATAAGGTCCAGGCAAAGACAGGACTAATGTTGTGTGATTATGATACAACAGTGTTGTGTGATAAACTCCTTAGAATACAGCTCATCATCATCATCATCATCATCATCATCATCATCATCATCAAATGTATTTATATCCTGCCCCTCTACAAGATGCAATCGGGGCAGCTTACAAAGATTAAAAAAACAACCCCCCCCCCAAATACAATTAAATGATGTAAGAGTTTTAAAAAATACATAAAAATAAAGTGTGTGTATATATATGTGTGTGTGTGTGTGTATGTGTATATATATATATATGGAAAGAGAGAGAGAGATCAAACTATAGACCGTGACTAAAGTGTGGTCGGAGATCTTAGAGTTCTTCAGATGGCCGGAGAAGCTATTTGGAAAAGGCCTGTCAGAAGAGATCAGTCTTTATAGCTTTTTAAAATCTGTTGAGGGTGGTAATTTGATGGATCTCATCCGGCAGGCCATCCACAATCTGGGCGCAACAGCTGAGAAAGTCCTTTGGGAGGCCGTGGACAGCTCTGTTTTATAAGGCTGTAGCAAATTCCTCCCTGAGGATCTAAGTGTGTGGGGAGGATTATATGGAAGGAGACGGTCCAAAGATAGGACCCAAGCCATTTAGGGCTTTAAAGGTGATAACCAACGCCTTGTACTGGACGCAGAAACTAATGGGCAGCCAATGAAGTGATTTTAAGATTGGTGTTATATGGTCTCTATTGGATTTACCAGAGACCAGTCTGGCTGCCATGTTTTGAACTAATGTACTAACTATCAATGATGTACTTAAAACACTGTAAGAAAGTATTAATAGTCTAGATATGCACTCTTCCAGGAAGTTGGTCTGATGCTACTGATGTTCTGTCATGCAGTCCAATATATTTTCCAAGGAGTCCTGAGATTCCCAGAGCCAAGAACCACTGAAATAATGAATCTGACTGCATGCATATTTCCACAGAACAAAAACTATGCCATTTGACATGTGCTTTGTGGGAAAAGAATTTGTAATCATTCAAATAGGTTAACACTTACCTAAAGAGCAAAGCAAAGATGGCAGGGAGGTTGTGTATGAACAGTGTGTTACTATTTCACACGGGGCTGTCATGTGATTCATCAAACCGCAGGGCTCACCATCAGGGGTGTGGACAGGACAAAGAAAACCCCAGGACTCTGGCAATAGTTTACGCACAGTTGTGGTTCTCATCTTGAGGAAAGCAGAACCTCTGTGCACACAGCGGAAGTGGGAGAGATAGCGAATGAAGTTCAGCTTGTCTGCGATAATGGACAGACCAGAATTCTGCAGCATGCCCAGACCTTGGAAAAAGTAAGAAGATCTTCATCAGACAGCCTGAGAAATTTTGCTACTTGAGGCAGACATACACACACCCCTTATTCCATGTACAGAAGCCAGGTGAACTGGCAGTTGAATCTTACATACTTTAATTCTGCAATGGGACAGGGACTTCCAATATCCCCGAGGGCAGGAAATTAGATTAGAGGACTAGATTAGAAGACAGGCTGTTTGTCACACCGAGCTCTGCTTTCCAATAGAGGGAAATGGCTGGGATGGGCTCAGAAGGAACAGCTGGTTACTGCTGCTGCAATTTACACCATGGTGTAGCTGCATCATTTGGCCTAAAGAAAGGGCCAGCCATGTTTGCTCTTGTTGTGTACTTTCCAGTTGTTTTGGGCTTCTGGTAACTCTAAGATGAACCTATAACAGGGTTTTCTTGGCAAGACTGGTTTGTGTGTGTATGTGGGGGGGGGGGGGGGGTGTTGCCTTTCACTTCCTCTGAGGCTGAGAATGTGCCCAAGGTCCCTGAATGGATTTCTATAGCTAAGGTAAGATTCAGACTTTGGCCTCCAGAGTCACAGGTACAGCACTTAAACCACTACATCATGCTGGCTCTCAGCCATGTTTGCAAGTACGTATTCATACAATTCTGGACTTCTAAGGCACGCTTGTATCACTCAGACTAAGCAAACATTCTTGAGTTCTCTGAGGTTGTTAGCCTATGCAGATGTTCCTAAAACAAGACCCAGGACTGAATTTAGAACAAACATGTTTAGAAATGAATAGGGTCTCTGATTCCCTTACCGCTTTTAGAGCGAAGGTTCCCTGTAGCAAGGAGATATTCTAGCATCCTTGTAAGATCTGTTCCCCTGCCTAGAATCTTCGACATGCTTTCTGAATTAAAAGGTAAATTTGACTTCTGAGCTTTCTTCTCTAAGGCTATTTTAATAGACTGTAGCCAGACTTCAATTTTTTCCTGTGAGAGAAAATACAATCAGGACAAGAGACTTAAAGGATAAGCATTTCTATGATACTTCACAACATTTAAAAATATCTCATCTCCCAAAGAACGCTTCAGCACCAACCAAAAGATGCGAGGGAAAAAACCTTGTTTTTGTGAGATCTGCCTTAAATGACTCCTATTGCAAGGTGACTTAACCCGAGGTCTAATTCACTCAAGGATTATCAAATAGTATTTCCAATAATTAAGGCTAGAAGGCTGGCATAAAATGATTTGAAGATAATGATTATTAGTGGATGCACATTATGAATCACAGCAGAGAAAAGCTATGAGGCTATTAATTTTGTTGTGAGGACTGCTAGGACAGGAGGGAATCCCCCCTTTCCTGGACCAAGAATGTAAGGCTTGTTTTTTGCTCTATGGAAAAACACAGAGTTTAGGGGAAAATGTAGCTAAAAAAACTATGATTTTATTGGAACAATATGTTAAAAACTAAACCAGAACTAAAACCAGCTGTGAGGCTTAATCTGGCCTATAAGCCACACTCTGAAAGTTAATAAGCAGAACTGGGCTTGGAAACTGCAATTCCCAAAATAATACAAAACTATAACAATTCCTCTGCGTCTCACACCATGTATGGAAACAAGTAAACACAATATTAATATAGTTACAGAGTGCACAAACAGAGGCTTGGTTGAAAAGGGATATACAGTATGCCCAAAGCAGATAAAAGTGTCAAAAGTTTCAAAAAAAGACCAAACGCGTTTCGACAATTGTCTTCATCAGTGGTCCAAAGAATTAAGCCACCTTGTCAGGTAGAGCATGTGGGAACCACCTGTCCTTTTGGTAAGTGGAAGGTCAACTAAAACCTTGAGCCGTGCCTAAGGCTGGGGTGTCCCACAAATACTTGTCAGCTCTTGTTTTTTGCTCTAGCCATGTGATTCTTACATCGACGACAGTAAGATTCTGGCTACCATGGGAATTGAGGTGGGTGGGAGAATGTGAAATAAAGCAAGGAAAATCAGCCTCAGAATATTACCTTTAAAAACATGAGGTAAAGTTGTCCTGATGTGAGCACCTCTTGATTCATTAAGCTGTCCGGATTCTCTTCCATGCAACCTTCTTTGGCTAAAGTGAATAGCTTCCGGGTCATGAGACAAAGCAAGTAGAACTTCTCAACTTTGGATTTCAGATGTATGCAGATACATTGTCTGAAGAAGTAACAATAACAAAAATCACCCCATGTTGAAATTATCTGGATTGCCTTTTTAGTGAAATAAAATATTCATGATTCCAGAATTGGAACCTGGTAGCAATTTTAATCAATCATAAACTCAACACTTTCATTTTCTGAGCTTCAAACAATACAAATCACCTCCAAATTTTAGGGGGAAAGAAGCATCTGATCACTCTTAATTCACCAAAAGAGGACCTCTTATCTAGCACAAATCTAATGTTTTTCAAGAGAATAAAATGTAAGCAACCATTTTGCATTCCTCTAAGTACCACTGTCAAAACAGTTGTCAGGATGTTTCTCGACATGTTACACTATAATCTATTTGCCTGTAACTAAAGCCTGTAAGATTCTCACCTTACCCTCTGGGGTAGCAGAAACCCAAACTTTGCTGTTCTATATGCAAACCCTTCAGACCTCTGAAGAGACCCCATATGTACTTATGGATATCTTGCCTTTCTCCAGCAAAAGATTCCTGGTCTTCCAACAAGTTCTAAATATGCAATTCCTTCACTTTTTAAATATTTGACTATCTCCATTTCCCAATTCTCAACCCATTCAAACCTGTCCATTTTCTTAAATGCCTAGGATCCAGAAACGGACAAGTACTTAGATGAGGTCTGACAGGTGTAGATAAAACCAATCTTCTGTTAAACCAGTTTGTAATTGCATTCCTCCACAAAGCTGTTTTTGCCAGTTCACTGTGGTGTGGAGATGATCCAAGCCCATCAAAGGTTATGGAAGCAAAGCATAGTCTCAGGCATGTTCTGTCAAGATGGGAAGGCCTCAAAGGTTCGCTACAGCAGTAGGTAACATGTTTGTTTCTCTGAGTTTCAGCCCAAATAAGCTGAGGAAAGCTCATCAGCAGAATGCTGGCCACAGCAACTATGAACACAATCTTTAAATACTTGCCATCTTTACATATCTGAAGGGCTTTCATGTAGAAGACAGAGCAAGGTAGTTTTCTGCTGGTCCAGTGGGTAGGACAAGAAAAGAGATTCCCCATCTACACCAATAATTTTAACTAAACATTAGGAAGAGCGTCCCGATAGTAAAAAGTGTTTTAGAGTGGAATATACTACCATGGAGGGATGGACTTGCCTTCATTTGACATTTTTAAAAAGAGATTAAATAGTTGTTTTCTAGGGATGCTTTAGAAACAAATTCCTACATAGCTTGGAGCTGGACAAAATCACTTTAGTGGTCCTTTCTAACTTTATTATTCTATGAATGGTGTGAAATAGCTGCCATCTGCATTCATGAAGATTATCAGACCCAATGAAATGATGAATCTTTAGGTGTTCTAGGTACAACTGCATTAGTTATTTCTGCAGCTGTATCACACTACTGATTCACATTCAAAGTTGTCATGAATGTCATTGAGTACATTAATAGCAAAACACAAGTTCAGTCACACTTCTATACAGACATACTCGAAAAGGAACTCTCCAACTTGCTCACTGGGGCACCACTCAGGAAGGTTCAGTTTCACTCTGAAGCGCTGCCCCAGGTAGATCAGGACCTGCTTTTGTGTCATGCAGCCCTCTTCTGATAACACCCTCAGTATCTGAGACACACAGTTCTTGTAGAATGTATCATCCTCTTTCCCTTTGATCAACTCCTGAAAAATTTGGAAATCTGAGAAACCAACCAATCCCTGGAATGGACAAGTTAAAAATAAGAGCGTTAGAGGGCAATATATTAAATATGTAGAACAATAACAGTTACTATATTAAGATCCTGGTGTATAAAAAATTATTTCTGGAGGTTAATTAAAAATAAACATATTTCAGATTTAATTTCACTAGTGTACTAGAAAGTCTGAAAATGGGTAAATTTTGGATGCTTGTCTAATTACAAATGCTTCTTTCCCTGATAATATGCTCGCTCTCTCTAAATATATATGCAATATGTTTTGTGACCTGATGTCTTTGGATAAGATCATAGAATCGTAGAGTTGGAAGAGAACATCAAGGCCATCCAGTCCAAACCCCTGCCATGCAGGAATTCTCAATCAAAGCATCCCCGACAGATGGCCATCCAGCCTCTGTTTAAAGACCTCCAAGGGGGGAGACTTTCTGAGGGAGTGTGTTCCACTGTCGAACAGCCCTTACTATCAGGAAGTTCCTCCTAATGTTGAGGTGAAATCTCTTTTCCTGGAGCTTGCATCCATTGTTCTGGGGCCTGTTCTCTGGAGCAGCAGAAAACAAGCTTGCTCCCTCCTCAATATGACATTCCTTATACTAATTAAAGGGGTTTCACAAGCATTAAGCAGGAAGAGAAGATGGAATAGCAAACTACACTGAATAACATAAACTATAATTGTATGTCTGCTTTGCAAGGGTAGGTGTAATTCAGATGTAACAAATCATGGCTGGTCCACTATGAGCAAGCATCATTCATGTTAATTCTGCCTTCCCTTGAATGTTTTGATTCTTTTCCTTTCCTCACCCCCTCTTTAAAACAGACTGTAACTTTCTATGCCCATATCAAGTAAAACTTGGTTTGCCTTCAAACCAGAACTGGAATCCAAGGTTTAACTTGATCCAGCTAGGATGCTCACCAATTCATGGTTTGCTCTAACTAGGAAAGGAGAGAGGGAACATGACAGTGCAGAAGAAAACATATTTAGCCCAGAGTCAAACTATGCATCAGTTGTTACATTTGCATAGGGCTACAGTCACAGGTTTAAGAATAGTTAACAGGCTCTTTCAAGCAAACAAGAAATAAGCCAGGGTTCTTTCCTGTCTGCTGTTGATGTGCCATAAATAACTTACAATGTGAGTATGGCTTAATGGTTACTGGAGACTTGTATGTCTCATGTGAAAAATAGTTACTAGATATAACACATATTATTAGATATAGCAGCACACCAGTAATACCTTTAATACAAATCCTAATGGAAGAAAGAACAACTCCTTCTGATAGATGAAGTTCACCATCACGGTGCCACTTTCAAGGTAATGGAGGGTCATGTTAATTGCTGTGTGTTCTTCTCTAACACAACGCATTGAGATGCCTAAACACCACCCAAAAGAAAAAAGTCTTAGTATCAGTGTTATTATTGTTTAAAAGACAATCATAGCCAAATGTACAAGTAAAAGGGGAAATCACACATGAATGACCTATTCTTGTGGTCATCAAAGACAGAGTGAATTCAAGTGCTACCTCAATAATACCCTGGTTGTTGTTGTTGTGTGCCTTCAAGTCGTTTCTGATTTATGGTGACTCTAAGATCCCCCCCCCCCTCCGCAATCATGGAGTTTTCTTGGTTTGTTCAGAGAGTTGTTCAGAGGAGGTTTATCACTGCCAATGCCATCCCAAGGCTGAGATTGTGTGACTTCTTACATGGACAAGCAGAGAATCAAACCCTGTTCTCCAGAGTCACAGTCTAGCACTCAAACCACTATGCCACATACCCTGTTTATGCATATTTAAATCCTGTGGCAAGTGATGCAACTTTTTGAAACGAGGATGCGGTACAGACCGCCCAAATGCGCCATACTCCTGGCGATACTAGGGTTAGGGACTGCGTGGCAACAGCACAGTCCCTAACCCTAGCACGGCACAGTGGCATAACAATGGCGGTGTCCTGTGTACACGGGCACCACCATTGTGACGTAAGCACTGTGCAGCGTCCACAGTCTGGCATCTGCCCTGCGGCAGGTTTTTCCGGGTTCTTTTTACTCTGGAGGTAATCAGGCTGCTGGCAGGCCACCCCTCTGGGGTGGTCTGTACCACACGTAAGATATATCCAGGGACTGTGACCAGGATGGTGAACAGTATGGAAAAGAAGTATTTTGAAACAGATGAGTAAGTTTAAGATGGAGGAGAGAAAGTTCTAGGGAGACATGATAGTTGGTCTACTGTGTAGATGATGGAAGATGCTTTCCCACCATTGCTGCAGAGGGTAGTACTAGAATCAATGGGTAGAAATTCTAAGGAAGCAGGTTTTGACTCAACATAATGAGAAAACCTCCTAATAGTATGAGACATCAGAAGAGACTGCCTTGTGAAGGGGTGGATTCTTCACTAGAGACCCTAAGTAGGAACTTGACCACCATCTGTCAGGCATGCTGTAGATCTGAGATTACACAATGGAGGGAGTTGGACTAGGCCAGATTAAAGACCCCTTTCAACTATATGATTACCCTTTAAAATTAAACAAGTTCTTCATGTGAGGAAGCTTAAAATAAGCACTTCTGGATTAACAAAGTAATCAAGATTGCTACAAAACTGGGAAAGTATGTGCCTAACTATGACAATATTGATATAAGGAATAGCTATATTAATTCAGACAAATGCTATACAATTTATATCTTGTTGGTGGTATGAGAAATAGTACTGTACATCTGTACTTTATACAAAATCAAAACACCAGTCTGGTTAACCATGTATTATCTATTTTAAATGGATGAGCCTTGCAGAAGGTCTCAAGCAAAGCTCTTTTCAGCTGCGCTAACCAATGTTTTGTAGTGACCCTGGAACTTTCTGCGTTCAAACTACATGCTCTGCTAGTGACCCATAGCCCCTTCCAATGTCCTTATGGTATACTGCCATTTTACTGGAGCATTTTTTGATTATTCAATTCATAAACACTTCACAGACCTGGTCTACAAGGTCTTGCGTCTGTTAATTATGTAAAGGTGCTACCCAGAATTGGGTAGCATGAGAAAGGGTTAGTAATAGTTTTTCCCAGTTTTTTTTTACCATGGGGGAATCATTTTCAGGAACTCTGCAATAAAATTACATTGACAGCTTTTTTTAAAAAAAAGTTATTTTTATCCCAGTAACAATCACAACTTCTTGTGGAAACCCTAGCAGCATCTCATGGAACCCTAGTGAAGAAACTCTGGATTAAGATTATGAATGTACATTACATAACAAGCCTCTGAGTTGGTGAGAGCCCATGTCGCTTTGTCACCTGCCAGAAATGGTTATTTGTTAAGAAATAAAGCTCAACACAAATACGTGGACCTGATCTATGTGATGGATGGGATAATTCTGGATATTCTATTTGAGCACAAGGATAGAAGAACAATAAATTGTTTACTGCATATCTATACTATATCTCAATTTTAGCCAAAACATGTGCACCACAATAATGTCTCTACACAACATAAGAAAATCAACAGAAAAATGTGTAACAAACTGAGTAACACACAAACCGATTAACATATACCCCCCCCCCACAAATAGTAGCAGAACTGAACTCTTAAAAAATTCTAACTCCCATCTGATGTTAAATTGAAAATCTACAACCAATTAGCTTAAAAAAATTACCATATTGTGTGTAACCAGAACCTCTAGATTTCCATTTTGGCTTTATCATTGCAATAGGAAAGTTGCGTCTTGGCATAATGATCATTCTGATCACTTTTTCTATACCATTAATTATGAAATAGCCTCCCATTTCCTGACAAGAAAAAGAAAAGAAGTGAGCATTGAATAGGGCTATTAAATGATTGAACAAAAAACACAAACTCCAGCTTATTAATCAATGCACATCTGTTCACTTTTTAAAATGCACAGCACCAAAATGAGTGGTTTGGAAACAGAATGTAAGAAGACCACATTGCTAATATTAAGCTCACCAACAAAAACATGAAAACTCATCATCATAAAGTCAATTTAAAATATCAAACAGGAATCAACAGAACCTCTTCCTCAAGAGCGGGAAGAAAACTCAGTGATATGATTTATTTTTCCACAGCAATATTTATTCATTTATGTAGAGTATCTATACCTTGACCTTCAGCCAAATAGACTCCCATAACTTCCCAACTCACAAATGTTATATATTAGGTCGCTCTTACAAAAGCAGAAAGCCAAACCAACAAAGTTCAGTAATACCTCTTCCTCCTCGTGGTGTTCAATGAGTGCTTTAGGAGAAAGACCATGGAGATTGCAGAGTTGGGACTTCACCATGATTGGAACATGGCCAAGGGATTGTTTAATAACCCCTTTAGAAATGCCATTCACGCTCCAGCTGATATCAGCCTATACAGAGGAGAAGAGTTTAGAAAAAAAAGAGAATTATCAAAATAACCACTGAAAGAATGTAAAGACCATTCCCTTCCCAAAGAAAGAACTGCACTCTAAATATCTTATGAAGGCAAATTAATATTGTTCCTGAAGAGCATTCACCTGCAATACTGGGGTGGGAACTGTGTGGATCTCAAAATGTTGCTGGACTGCAGCATCCAGCAGTCATGACTGGGAATTACAGTCCAACATCATCTGGATGATTCACACCCCATTCTAATGTATAAACTCCTAGAAGATTCAGCCAATATTGCAAATGTAAAGAAGTCTGGGAATTTTAGAAAACATCTAGAGGGCTAAAGGTTCTCTGCTTGCTGTTGTAACACCAGTATGTAATCTTATTTTTTTTCCTCATCTAAATACCATATAAACTCGACAATAACTTGACAACATGAAGTCGAGGGCAGGTTTTGGGGCCAAAATTATGGATTTTGAAATGGCCTGTGGATAAGTGAAGGGTAAAACCTAGGGGCATGTAACAAAGGATCTAAAGGATGAAGCAAAGGAAAACAATGCCAAAGAACTTAACAAAATTCCAGCAGGCACAACTGTTTGTGTCACCCTAAAGGCTAGATGGATAAGAATTACATGATTGTTATCTAATGTTATTTTAATTTGTTGTCTGCCTTATTTTACTGAATGTTAACATATACTAATATGTATATATTTAATTATTTTCAAGTAATGTATGCCATAGGCAGGTTTATTTTATCTATTTTAATCGACTGTATGTTCAGCGCTGTGTAAATTGCCAGCGCTATATAAATAAAGCGTAATAATAATAATAGTAATAATAATAATAATAAGAAGAAGCAGCAGCAGAGGTGGGCCAGTGCTTCCAGGACAGATTACTCTCTTGCCTTTCACCAGGGAATGGTTCCTTTTTTAGCAAGAGTTAAAGTACAGTACACTGCTCCCTCGGGTTACGAAATTAATTCGTTCCGCGGCCGCTTTCGTAACCCGAAAAGCCTTCGTAAGCCGAATTGCCATAGGCGCTAATGGGGAAAAGCCGCGTTTCGTGCGAAAAAGCGCCGAAAAGCACCAAAAAAATTTTTCGTAACCCGAAAAACATTCGTAACCCGGAACAATTATTTCCAATGGGATTTTTTCGTATCCCGGAAATTTCGTAACCTGGGTATTTCGTATCCCGAGGTACCACTGTACCTACACTGACCCATGGATAAGTCAACTGAAGTTTTCTGGGATCAAACTTTGACTAAAATTTCTATATGTCTATATTATATACAGTATATAACATTTACAAAATATCAGAACACCAGATGATTGTGCTTCTTATATTTTTAAAGTCTGGTCCAAAACAGATTGCAGAAATAATCCAGTTTGAGACTGCTTTAACTGCCTTGGCTCATTGCTAGGGAATCCTGGGGATTGTAGTTTATTGTGGTACCAGAGCTCTCTGACTTTTCCAAAAGACCAGAACACCAGATGACTATGCTTCTTACATTTTTAAAGGGAATTTGCTCACCTGCTACACCCCAAAACCCCACGAAGAATCACTGTATTCCTTCACATTTGCTACTTACCACTAATTTTCCACGATAGGTGCTTCTGCGTCCCCTGCATTCGGCTGGGTAAATTTTCATCTCTTTGCATATAGTCCCTTTGGGAACCATAGGAGGGCTGATGACGGCTCCTGTAATGGCCAAAGTGAGCCGGTCGTTCTTAAAAGCAAGCTCCAAAGGTGGAATGGCCTAAAAGAAGAGTCCAGGGTGGAGGTAGAATGTCACAAATTACTTATGCCAATTGAACCATAAAGCACCTAAGAAATGTAATGTTGCTCAAAACATCTTTCAAGCCACTAGCTCAGAGGGGGTCTTTTCCTTGTCACAGGACAGTATCCAATCTGCTGAGATTTACTTTGCTGCTGCCAACAGATGTAAACTTTTACTGCCCTTTGTCCACATCCCCACATGATCAAGAAAAGGAGTGGCTTCTGCCTATATTGATATCCCTAGTCTAGGCAATGATTCTCAAACTGTGGTCCTCCAGATGTTCTGGACTTCATCTCCTAGAAGTTCCAGTCAGTGAAGGCAATGCTCAGGAATTCTGGGAGGTGAAGTCCAAAGCATTTGGAGGACCAAAGGTTAACAACACTGCTCTATGGAGTCTAGGCCATCTTAACTGGCAACAGAAGGCCTGCGTCTCTAACACTGGTCCAAACGCACTGCAGAAATAATCCAGTATGATATTGTTTTAACTGCCCTGGCTCAGTGCTAGGGAATCCTGGGAACTGTAGTTCATTGTGTGGCACCAGAGCTCTCTGACAGAAAAGCCAATGTCATATGAAGCTACAGTTCCAAGAACTCCCTAGCATTGAGCCAGGGCAATTAAAGCCATCTCAGACTGGACTGTTTCTGCAGTGTGTTTTGATCCAGAGACACTTTTCTTCTCCTGCAGGATCTTTTAACATCTTTGCCTGATGAAGAAGCCAATGAAGCTTCCAAAGCTTCCATGATGCATTTTTTTGCAATTTACTTGACACAATCAGGGCATCACTATGTTGTGGATTTTGTTGTATACTGCTGCATAGCCAACAAGGTTATCTCTGGATTTGTAACCCAGTTGGTGAGAAGATTCAGAAACACAGTACTAATAATGCATTAATGAGAGGAAAGAACAGAACCTCACAGATAAACCGTGAAAAGGGCAAAGTGTTTTCAGAGCCTGCTGGCAATTCTTCATCTCTGCCTGCCTGCCCCAGCAAACACAACGGATGCAATGGCAATCTCTGCGCCTTCAAGTCACCTGTCAACTTATGGCGACCCCATGCATTTCACAGAGGTTTCTTAGGTAAGGGATACTCAGAGGTGGTTTTGCTAGACTGTTCCTCCCAGATATAGCCTACAGTACCAGGGTTTGTTAGTGGTCCCCCATCCAAGCACCAACCAAGGTAGATCCTGCTCAGCTTCCAAGATCAGGCAGGGTCTGGTGTCTTTAGGTGTTTAGGCCTTATCTACCCACATCTACATTTGGGTACATTCTTATGACCCAGATCAGAGAGCCATCATCTCTCTTGTTATCGAAGAGGCGTAGCATTTTTATATAAACAAAGTAGTATCTCTCTATCTCTCTATCTTTGCTCTGCCCTATTAACCCTTTGGGGTGACCCTGGGCCAGTCACACTCTCTCAGCTTCGCCAAGGGACCCCAGGGAGAGAGGCCCACCTGCACTGCCCTGAGGAGCCCGTTCCCGACGGCGAAGTCGAAGGACTGGAGGTGGGCCCGGGTCAGGTCCTGCAGGGCCTGCAGCTGCTGCTCCCGGGGGACGCCGTACTCCGGCGCCGTCAGGGGCCTCAGGCTCGGGCCGCCAGGCAACCGCCGCCATTGGCACGCCGACGACTCCATGCTTCAACCGCCAAAGCGAGGAGGCGCAGGGTCTTCTGCTTCATCCTATGACGCAAAAACCCTGCGACTCCTCCCCTTGGCGGTTGGAGTCGTCGGCGTGCAAATGGCGGCTTCCCCTTTCCCCCGGTGCTTTCTGGGAGTTGTAGTTCCGTTAAAACCGCTCAGTTCCCGGCATGCACTGCGCTCCTCGGCAGTACTCTTTGCGCAGGCGCGCACCTCCAAGTCACTATACACTACACCGGAACAGTTCTGGCCTCGAATCCTGTTGCATTTCGGGGCTTGTAGTCCACTGAGGCCTAAGAGCCCTCTGGCTGAGAATTCCTAAATGCCTCTCCCTCAACTGCGAATCCCAGAATGCAACGGGAGCAGTTAAAGTGGAATAGCAGGGCTATAAGAGTGTAGTAGTGCCTTAATGCCCTGAGTGCAACTGAGTCACACCCGAATTATATTATTATTATTATCATTATATTAATTATATTATTTCATTATTATTTTGTTAGTATTATTACTATATTATTATTATTATTATGTTATTATTATTGTTGTCCTAAGTGCAACTGAGTCACACCCTAATTATTCTATTATTATTCTATTATTTTGTTAGTATTATTACTATATTATTATTACTATATATATTATTTTATTATAACTACTATATTTACTATTTTATTTTATTATTATATTATGTTATTATTTTGTTATTGTTATTATTGTTATTATAATTACTGAATGCTTTTAAAGGACCTGTTCTTTCACTTTAAAGTGTTTCCCACAGTTTTTATCTTTTTAAAGTGCATTTTGTTCTTTTAATAGCTATCTATTTTAACACTGTAACAATTTAATTCCTTTTTTTAATACACCTCTTTTCTACGTTTTTAAATTGTATCAATCTTTTAATGTCGTGAAGACGCTTCGAGTCCCAATTCTGAGGAAAGAGTGGGATACAAAGAAATAGAATAATAATAATGATGATAATGATGATTTTCTCCCAAGATTGGAACTGAAAGCGGCTTACAGTCTGAGTTAGTAATTAATTAATTAATCCAGTGCAATTAAAAACTTACAAAATTGACCACTGAAATGGTATTAAATGGGTAAAATGGCGTTATGCATTAAAGCGGTATTACTATTAAACACATGCTAAGCAAGAGGCACTACTGCTCCCCAGATATCTTCCTTTTGCAGAGATGGACTGTGGGCTTTGCCTGCATCCCTTTGAAACACTGAAGAGGTGGAGAGAGTGGGGCCAGACTCACTGCGAAGAGAAAGGAGTGATCACAGGTTTGGTTTTCTTCAAATGCATTTTTATTTTTTTAAAATACTTTTCAAATTTTCAAACACATCTTACCAAATGTTCGCTTTAATCACATGAAACTACGCAGCAGAGAGATCTTGTAGCTCCTTTGAGATTAGCTAAAGCAACAAGTTAGCAGCATGAGCTTTTGCAGACTTTAGTCTACTTCCCTAGATGCATTTGGTGAGCTGTGTACACATGAATACATTCAGGCTGCACTCCTCATATTGTAATTTAAAGGCATAATTTTAATTTTGCTCGTTGCTTTGTGTCACAACCAGGGCTGGGGAGTAGTGGTGATTTGGGGTCATTCCTTGTCCTACTCTGGAGTAAGATATTTTTTCTTAATGTTACTCTTCCTCCTATAAAAACTTCTTACTCCAGGGGTAGGCAACCTTTTTGAGCCGGGGGCCAGGTTGCTGTCCCTCAGGCGACTGGGGGGCCGAAGCCGGGGATGGAGCTTCCACCCTCCAGGGCGGGGCCACGTGCCAGGGGGTGGAGCTTCCACCCTCCGGGGTGGGGCCGCATGCCGGGGGTGGAGCTTCCACCCTCCAGGGCAGGGCCACATGCTGGGGGTGGAGCTTCCACCATCCAGGGGCGGGGCCACATGCCGGGGCGGAGCTTCCACCCTCTGGGGGCCAGGCCTCCCCATCTTTGCTGGCCCCTGACAGGGCCCCAGGCCTCGTCAGAGACCGGCAAAAAAGCTGGTGGGCCCCCTGGAGGGCCCCAGCGACGGCACCGGACCCCCCAGAGGCCCCCTGCCACCCTCGGAGCCCCTGCCACCTCCTGGAGGGCCCCAGGGACGGCAGCAGGTCCCCCCAGAGGCCCCCTGTCGCCCCCGGAGCCTCCTGGAGGGCCCCAGGGACGGGGCTTTTCGCTGCTCTGGGTGCCGCCATTTTGGGCGGCAAAATGGCGGCGAGGTCGCGCGAGATTTCACCGCCATTTTGGGCGAAAAAATGGCGGCACCCAGAGGCCGCTATGGGCGTCGCCATTTTTTCATCCAAAATGGCGGCACCCAGAGCGACCTGGGGGAGGTTGCGTGAGACTTCGCCGCCATTTTGCCGCCCAAAATGGCGGCACCCAGAGTGGGGAAAAGCTGTGACGGGCAGCTGCCACGGCGGCGCCAGGGGCCAGGTGGCAGGCCTCCGCGGGCCGCATCCGGCCCGCGGGCCAGAGGTTGCCAACCCGTCTTACTCTTTTACTCCTGACTACTACTACAGCCCTGGGGAAAAGCTCCGGTTGCTTTGCAAGGCTGGAGTAGGAGTAAGAGTCTCTCATTGCTTCCCAGTCCTTGCCCCTGGGCAATATAATAAAATTGTTTTTTGGTCTTTGCACGTACAATGTAATAACAGAATGAGGAATAAGTATATTTTGTTACTCCTTATTCTTCCTCCTCCTCCTGTAAAAACGTCTTACTCCTTACTCCTACTCCCCAGCTCTGGTCACAATTACCATTGTTGTTAATTGCCTTCAAGTTGATCCCAACTCATGGATGAGGCATCGCCAAGACTCTGCTCTGCTTAGTTCCTATAAACAGGGCTATCATATCATCTCTTAACCTTCTCTTCCCCAGGCTAAACATCCCCAGCTCCCCAAGTCTTTATGGTGTGGTATGAGAAGAGGTCAAGGGGGTGATGCCAACCCTAGTGATGCCCCAAGTCCCCTAATGGCAACTTCATTCATTTTTTAGGGTTTTCTTAGGCAAAGAATACTCAGAGGTGGTTTTGCCAGTTCCTTCCTCTGAAATAGAGCCTGGAGCACCCAAGATACTAAAAGGTGGGTTATTGTTGTGTGTCTTCAAACTGTTTCTGAGTTATGGTAACTAGAGTCACCACAGCGAACCTATCACAGGGTTTTCTTGGCAAGATTTTTTCAAAGGGGTTTTTCCTTTGCCTTCCTCTGAGGCTGAGAGAGTGTGAATTTTTCAAGGCTGCCCATTTGTTATGTGCCTTCAAGTCATTTCCGACTTCTGGCAACCCTTTTGTGGAGTTTGCAAGATTTATTCAGAGGTGTTTGCCTTTGACTGCCTCCGAGACATTTCCGACTTACGGCTAACCTATCCCAGGGTTTTCTTGGCAAGTTCTTTCAGAAGGGGTTTGCCATTGTCATCCTCAAGGCTGAGGGAGTTTGACTTCTCCAAAGTCATCCAATGGGTTTCCATGGCCAAGCCAAGATTTGAACCCTGGTCTCCCAGTGTCCTTGTCCACTGCTCAGATCACTAAACCATGCTGGCTCTCAAAATATTTATACCCAACCTTATATCAAAGATCTCAGGGTGGCTTACAAAGGCACAATTCAAAACAATAAAATAATTAAATAAACTAAAACATATTAAACTGCAATTTTTTTTAAAAAAAATATGTATACAGTGTTTGTGATAAATTAATTTGGCCTGAAGGATTTAATGAACAGCCAAGTTTGAACAGCACCTAAATGACATGAGTGTTGGTGCCAGCCCATGGGGAGGGCATTCCACATTTGAAGTGCCACAACTGAAAAGGCCCTCTCCCATATCCCAACACAGGGTATTGGTCTCACTTAATCTTTGAGCAGGAGAGACATTCCCTCAAGTATTGAGGTCCTAAGCCATTTAGGCCTTTAAATGTCATCAGAAGCATTTTGAATTCAGATCAGAAACGTATTGGTACTCAGTGCAATTCTTTTAAGATTGGCATCATGATATGCTGTCTGTACAGTACTCCAGTCAGCAGTCAAGCTGCTGCATTTTGCACAAGCTGCAGCTTCCAAGTATTCTTTAAGGGCAGCCCTATGTACAACACATTATAGTAGTTTAACTGGGAGGTTACCAGTTTATGGACTACTGTGGCCAGACTGTCTTGGTCCAGGAAAGGCCATAGCTTTAACTAGCTAATTAACTAACTGAAAAATTAAAAGTAATACAGCCAACCTTACTGTTAATAAAAAAAAGTGGGCCCATGGTATCCACTGGGGTTTGGTTCCGTGGATATCAAAATCCGTGGATGTTCAAATCCCATTTAATACAATGGCACAGTAAAATGTGCCCCTTCTATAAAATAGCAAAATCAAGTTTTGCTTCTTAGAATTTATATTTTTAGAAAATACTTACAAGCCATGGATGCTTTGTGGGTAAAAGTCTGTGGATAAGGAGGGCTGACTGCATTCCTTACCTTTTCTTCTTTTGGTATCAACTTGTGCTCCTAGGTATTTTAATGCTTCTTTTTCAAAAGATGCACTCACATACACACAGCCAACAAATAAAATCAGCTTTTGTATTTTTTTATTTGTTTAAGAGAGGTCTGGATACAAATATCTGCAAAAAACCCATGCACTGCTTACAGCCACATATTCCATCAGACACAAACATACAGAATCACACTACAATTTTTTGAAGACAAACAAAAGATCGCATGACACAATTTCAGACATCACATGAATAACGCCATGATGGTTTCAGACCTTGTAATCTATAGCCCACTCCAGCCAACAACAACAGTACAGTTTCTGAGGCATAGTACACTGTATGTTTATTTTAGTAAGTAATGCTCAGAGAAGGAATGTCTTGACCATTCATACACATTAAATGTTGAGGTTCCTCAAATACAGTGAAATACCCAAGCCTGGCCATAATGAGTAAAATTAGTTTGGAGCCAGAAACAATATTAATATATTTGTAATGGTTTGCATGGCAGCCTCGAAAACTGTAGGAGGTGGACATTGTACTGTTTTTAGCCTGGTGTTTGTAACACTGAACAGGATATTTCCCTATGGAGTTAAAACAATTAATCCATCTCAGAAAGATCTGATAAAGTTAAGATAAAAGTTCATTTTGTCTCATCACTACGAAAGACCTTAACCACTAAATGAGTACATTCACATGTGTGTTTAAACTCCATGGCATCTGGCCTGTCAGATACACTCAAAAGCTCTACTCAGCTGTATCTTCTGGGGTAAACAGAGAAAAAGTTCAGCTCCTTCCCATTTTTAATATTGTCACTTAAGAAAACAGATCATGGAAAGAGATGGTGCAAAAATCCTGGAAGAGGATTTTGTTTCACACAATACTTTGTTTATGTTTTGACTACAGCTCTTGTAATTCCCAACAGGTGGTTATTCTGGTTTCAGCCTATGAAAGTTGTAGTGCAAAACATCAAGGAGGCACCTGGTTGCTACTTCTGCTACAAGGGTTGCCACTTGTTTCCTAAAAGAGGCTGTGCTTCTTCATTAGTTCCACAACAGACAGAAAACTAAATGATGTAATTTACATTCTGGAAAAGCAACACCAGGGTGACCAGATGTCCTCCTTTCCCCAGACATGTCCTCCATTTCAACCTTCTGCCCAGAAAGGATCCAAAATGTCCTTCATTTTGAGCACAACTAAGAAGCATGTTTTAGTTTTTATGTGGTAATGTTCTCTAGTTTTTCCTTGAATGTCTCACAGTGCCTTGCCCTCCTTTTTGGTTAAGACATCTGGTCACCCTGAGGAACACCAGTTGCTGTTGTTTGAATCCCACCAGTGGAAGCAATACACTGAGGACATGGGAAGGGGCCTTCTCCACTGTGGCACCTCACTTGTGCAATGCTTTATATTTGGAGACTGTTTCACATTGCCTTCCTTCCAGTGCTAAGTTAAAAGTCACCTTTTTACTAAAGCCATTGGAGTCTAATGACCTCATCCAGTGTTTTTGTATATATGGGTTTAGACTGCTTTAATGTAGACTTTTAAATTATGTGATGGTTTAATATGCTTTTAGAACATTTCCGTTATTTTTAACATTTTAACATTTTGCCTCATCTTTTAATTTCCCCCAAATGATTTTACTGCCCAGAGATCTTACAACATGATCTTATGACTGCAACATCAATGTCTTATTTTATTTACCTACTGGGAAGAACATTTCTTACCTACTGTTATATTTAATTTTTTAATAGTGCTTCTATTTAAAAAGAACACCTATTTTGTTATCAACAGCTTCCAAACCTTACATTGCTATTCACTGCAGGAATATGACATGGAGGACTGATGTACAACAGATTCCCCCCTCCCATTCCCATGATCTACTAGGGGAACCCTCCAGAAGAGATGGAAAAGGGCACAACAAGGGAGAAGTCTGTTTGAAGCCCTTCCTCCAAAACAGAAAACCACATATACACAGAGAATATGATTACACAATAGGTTCAGGAAATTCTCAATAGTTGGCTCATTCCAAATACAAACTGCAACTTGAAAACGTAAATTAACATGCAGCTAGATCAGTTTGTTAGTAGGTAACCAAGGCATTAAGCATAACAGGAATTCTTTCTTATTTACCAGTACTGAGCTTTCTCTGCAATGCACTCCTGCAGGGAAATTTTGGTATACCTTGCTGTACACTTTTAGGCTGCATCCGCACTGCAGAAACAATCCAGTTTGACACCACTTTCACTGCCATGGCTCACTGCTATGGAATTCTGGCACTTATCGTTTGTCATGGCACCAGAGCGCTCTGACAACAAAGGCTAAATATTTCACAAAACTACAAATCCCAGAATTCCATAGCACTCAGCCTTGGCAGTTAAAGTCATGTCAGCCAGGGTAATTTCTGTAGTGTGTGGATGCTGTCTCAGTTTCCACATGGTGACATTACAGCATTGCAATGTCCAGTCAATATCTTGCAGAAACTGGTTGTGCATCATAAAATATATCCAAGCATCCTCTGCAACATATTGGAGTTCCTTGCAGATATGCCAATGTGTGGAAAAAGTTCCCTGAGAACAGAAAGAGTCACTGTGCTCAAACTTCTGAAAGGAGAACCATATCTAGAAAATAATGCAGGAGTTCTGGGTGGCCTCAGCCCAAAGCAGTATGTGCTCTAACAATAGGAAATGCTCCGAGCCGTGGTCAAATCCCACCTGAGTAAGTTGTTTTACACCTCAGTTCAAAATAGATCTCCTCTGGAAGGCACACAGAGTAACTCAACCTAAAATGTGACAAACCCAAATTACATCAGCATTATTGTACAAGCCCCAAATGTTTGCTAACATAAACAGGTGTAGCTGACAATGTATTACTACTCCCCCCCCCTTGAAATGTCTGAACTTCTCTTTCAAATTGGATGTACCTCTCCACTAAGAGGTTTCTACTTTTTTGAGTAGAAACGATGCTACAACTTTCAAATGCATCCCCTCCTTCATTCATTCTATATTTAAGAACATCTTTTCTTATCTATCATACAACACCCCATTCATTTTACGGAACAAATGTAAACGAGGTCTGAACTGAGTAATATGAGTATTTACACCCTAGTGCTTGGATTCATCGCAGTTATTGCTCTGAAGGTTTGTTCAGTAGATAACCTGTTCCTAAAGTTGACAAATCTGCTCACCAGTGGATATGGGCAGCATAATAAACCCCAGTACATATGATCCCAGAACATTATAAAGGTTGCACAGTTTAGAAAATATATATTCCAATATCAGAAGAGGCCATACACTTCATTGTTTCATAGTGGAATATAGCCCTTTTGAGATTTTTTAAAAATTGTATGTATGCTATACAGTACTAATTTTCTTAATAGCTTTCCTGCAAAACTGAAGAAAAGAGAGACCATAAGCATTCATTAAGTTTTCATTTTAAAAAAGAACAATAACAGAAGAGAACTTACTTCTAACGGAGAAAATTCAAATTCTACAAATTAACATTTAAAAGGACTTTCTTGCTATTTTGCTCTTGCCAAATTCTTTTATAAGTTACCACAAGTTTTCTCATTTTCTTTCACGCAATGTGTGGATACCAAAGATATTTCAGGCAGCTGGTCAAGCACTGGTTTCCATCATTTAAAACTCTATCTACTTCTCTTACCTTCAAATATACATATCTAATCCCATTGTAAATGCATAAGCTAAGTCGTCCGTTCAAGTCATCTTAGTGGTAGATTATTAAAATGGACAGGGAGTTTTAAAATTACTTTGAATGAATAAAGTTACATTATTATTTCTTTGCTCATGAGAGGGTTCAATGCGAACAATCCATAATTCAAAAACATTTTAAAACAGTCTCATTGATTTAACTTAACAGTTGAACCAACACTATACAAAATTTTATAAGAAGGGGAGAAATGAAGCAGAAAATGTGAACAATGTATGAAGCATCAGCAATAGGCCATCAGAGACAAATTACAATAAATGGAAAAGTGTATTTTTAAAATGTTTAAATGAAGACACCAACATCATTGTGTGACATGGCAATAAATCAAGAGGCATGATCCAAAAGCTACTTGGATGTATATGCCAATTGCTAAGAACCGAGTCATTGAATAGCTTGTCTATGACTTGAAGGAAATCTGCATAGACAATACCTCAAGCCAGCAGGAGAAGGAACCTTTGGGCCTCCTGATGTTTAGGACTCACGCTCTCACAAACCTTTACTATTGGACATGTGGGATGGGGATGATGGGAATTGCAGGTCAAAACATCTGAGCAGCCAATATTTCTCCAATTTTGCTCAAGGGCATGGTTTTCGAACAGCTTTCTCAGCAATCAAGAGTTTATTCAGAAGCTTACAAAACTACCAATAGTGGCAGACAAGCTTATTGAATAAGTATCTACCAATATTCTCTTGCACATACAGACTGATAACTAAGTTCAGGAGTTGTGATCAGCAGCCAGTGCTCCATAACATCTTCCTCTGTATAGGAGAGATGCTATCCACAATCTATCTTAGCACAGTTATTTTTTTGATTAGCATTTCTAGAATACCACAACCACTGTAGCCACTGTGATATCCACCTGCTGCAACAAAAAACTCTGCTTTAAAGGTCTGGAAAAAAGTTTCAGGAGATTATCAAACACAAACGGGATAGGGACAGGATCGCTTCTCCGTCCTTATCCCACCATTAAGCCGTCCGTGACTGCGATAGCGTGAAAGTCTTTCAAATTGTAGCACTGATCCCGCCATTAAAGCGGCATTGTAATAATGCAAACTTCTGTTAATGCAAAATGCTGGCCAATGTTACTTTATTGATAGGTTAATGATGGGATCTGCACGACATCACCTGAAAGTCTTTTGTGTGATCGCGGTCAGTTGCGCTTTTTGGATGGGTTAGTCATAGAATCATAGAATTGTACAGTTGGAAGAGCCATCCTGTCCAACCTCCTGCCATGCAGGAAAATACAATCAAATGTGGCTAAAGACCAAAGAGCTGAATAAAAGCTGGCAATTCTAATCCCAGTTAAGCATTTGCACTGAATTCAGAAATGCCCCATTAAACTGAATACTCTGGTTGGACATGTTTGCTCTTGGAGAATTTGCAACTATCACCCTTAATAAAATTTATACTGAAGCTCATCAGGCAACTTAATGTGTGCCATAAGATGTCAAAGACCTGGTTCTGCACTTGCCAGAAGCCAAAAGTTAACATTTCCACTAAATGCAGTTTGGCAAAGCAAACATCAGGTAACATTTGCTTAAATGGTAGTACCACAGCCCAAAGGCTAAAAAGCTTGTATGCCTGAACAGACATCATTTGCAAGCATGTCCATACAATTCATATTAGGCCAATAGTATGGCAGCATGTTCATAGCAAGCATTCAAACTAGCTAGCTAGCCAGATCCTGAGGAGTACATTTTATTTAACAGTATGCAAAGTGATCTTGTAGCATCTTTGAGACTAACTGCATCTGGTAGCATGAGCTTCTGTAGACTTGAGCCTACTTCCTCAAATACATGTTTATTTTAGTACTCAACATCCATCTGAATAAGTAGGCTGAAGTCTACAAAAGCTCATGTTACCGGCTTCTTTCTTGCAGTTAGTCTCAAAGGTGCTACAAGATTTCTTTGCAGACTGATTTTCCAGACTGACATGGTTATGTCTCGGAATCTTATATAACAGTGACTTTTAAAAATTTCATTGCATGCAGACTATTCCCCATCACTGTAGAGGATAAGCTCACTCCATCATCTTTATGTGTAGTTCTATTGAGTTCCAGGGGACTTCCTCTGAAGTAAATGTGGGCAGGACAGCAGCAGGGCTGGATTTTTGGGGGGTAGTGCCAAGGACTGTGGGGGGGTTGTTCAACTGGACTGGCACTAGGCTCCAGTTAGCCAAGCTACCTTTTTCTCTACTAGTATTTTAAAGTTTTGCAGAAACAAACACAACCAACCCAACAATGGACCTGAGATCTTGTATGAGGAGGTGAATCAAGCTAAAAATCTTTAGCCAATATAATATCAACTAAGATAGAGCATTTTTTCAAAATAATAATAAGCATAATAATCATAATAACAACATGGGGGGAGACAGAACGGACTGCCATTCTCATTTGCAAACTAGTAAATGTGTACCATGTTATGTTGAATATACAGTGGCCTTGAATTTCTCAGTTAATTCTTCCATCATTAGGATGTTGCCAAGATTCTCTGACCATAACATACAACAGATGTACTGCAGCCACTCACTCACAAACCACAAGGTTGTGAGTTCAATACCAGCCATGGGCTCAGCGTCGACTCAGCCTGGAATTTTCCCAAGGTCGCTAAAACGAGTACCCAGCTTGTTGGGGGAATTAGCTTACACATTGTAAATGGTTTAGGGAGTGCTTAAGTGTACCGATAAGTGGTATAGAAATGTTTTTGCTATTGCTAATGTCAGAACTCTTATTGGCTGGATTTGCTGTGGTACATAATTATGTTCTCAATCCCAACCAGAGGATCTCTTGGTTAAAACTGTCTAGTATGCTCTTCCATTTGTAAGTTCACTCAATTTTTGTAATTCGAATGATCACCCAGCACTTTTGAACTAAACTATTTGAACATGCAACATGCAAATATCTAGAAATGACAATGTCTTCACAATGCATAATTGTTTGTAGAATGCTCATCAGTTCTTATATGTTCATAACAAATATTTGGAAAATCAACTGAAACTTCCTGAATATTAAACCTAAAGTTGTGATACATGAAGTTCTGCTATAACCAGATGATTCTCTCACTAAATAAATACTTATAGGATCAGTGTATAAGTATCTAGTCAATATTCTAGCCATACCACAACTACGCATGAGTTCAAAATTGTCTAGCCTACCATTTGGGATTAAGACTCCAAAATTCCTGCTGGAAACAAGTGCTAATGTTTGTTCTCATCCTATTGCACTCAGCCTTACTTTCAAATAAATATACTTATCATTTAATCTAGAACACACAAACAGTGCCATTTTTGTACCATAAAATGAATAATAAAATAAAATATTTAATTTTTGATAGGAATGTTCCATTTTAATGGCCATTTAAAATGTTTAAAAACAAAAAGTGTTTCAGGGAGGAGTGACAGACAGCCTGTTCAGCCCACAAATGTCAAAAACAATCACTGGGGAGAGGGGAGAACCTCAATATTAATGCTAACTGAGAGATTAACAAAATAGATTACCCTCCATTTTGCAATACTGTCTTTAACAAACATACAGTCTTCCTTAGCTGAGTATATTGCTAACTACAGTGGGCCCTTGTTATCCGTCAGCGTTTGGTTCCAGGACCCACTGTGGATAACAAAATCCATGGATGCTTGAGTCCCATTAAATACAATGACATAGCAAAATGGTGTCCTTTATATAAAATGGAAAATCAAGGTTTTCTAATTGGAATTTATACTTTTTAAAAATATTTTCAAGCTGTGCTTGAATCCATGGATAAAAATATCTGTGGATAAGGAGGGCTGATTGTATAAACAGTATCCCTTGAGCTAAGACTCCACAGTGTCAATTCCCCATCTATTGTCAGTTGACTCAGGATTTTCATCTTGTCCTCCTCCTGCTTGCACTCCTCTGTGACACAAAAAAACAGCTCCAAAGGGTTTCCCAGAAAGCAGCTAGTAGCCTGGGCTTCCATAGACTTGAGCCTACTTCCTCAGATGCATGCTTATTTTAGTACTCAACACACATCTGAAGAAGTAGGCTCAAGTCTACGAAAGCTCATGCTACCAGCTTCTTTCTTTATCATCTTGAGCATGTTTTTAGGGTAGATAGGCCTGCAAGAAGGGAGGATCAATGATTTTGATGGAAAGAGTCCAGCAGAGTTACATCACTAATTCCTGGCCCTACTCAGCCCTAGTTTTAGAAGAAAGCTGCTATCATAAAAGGATGGATGACATTGGGAGAGGTTCAAGTAGACTGCCAGGAAATCTCCTTAATATAGTTACCTCTCTCTATATATATAGCCATCTTGCATCTATGCTGGCAACAAGGAGGGCAACCTGTATAATTCAGGGTGCTCCATTTGAGCCTGGGATCTAGTAGGTGCCAACATCTACTTTCTCTTGGCATTAGTTAACAATGGAAAAGAAATACAGGCCTCTATAATGTCATGGCCAGACCATGAATGAGCTATCATGAATGGACTTAGCTGCCTCCCAAACTTATTCTAATGTCTACATTGGGCAAACAATGGTTACCACAAGCCATAGTTTGCCTCCAAACCACTATCTAAACTGAGTTTCTAATGGCAATTTGGAATCCAACAATGTGGCAATAGTCAGACCCATTTGGATATCTTGGCAAACTGCAGTTGTTATAAATAATGAAGGGATAAATTAGAGTATATGAAGGAAACGGGAAGTGAAGTGACAGAATGGTAACTGATTCACAATGACAAAACCATGGTTTGGCTATGACATCTGAATTAGGCCGCAGTGGTTGTCAAATGGGGGAAGCGATCAGCCACCTTTCAAAAGCATTTACTAATAAGAGACATGCCAAGGGAGGAATGAGGTTTTTAAAAGTGGCAATTGAAGCTGGCAATGTTCTTTTCCACTGATCCTCCTCCTTTAAGAGGCAAGAATAAAAAACAAGGAAATATATGAAAACCAAGAAGAAAAAAAGGTTAAATGCTCACAAACAAATCAAAGAACAGTGAAAGGAGATCTATAGATAACAACATACAAAACTCTGGAGTCCAAATGATGTGAATGTTTTGAACAAAAAGTTGCATGCAGTCCGAATGCAGGGATAAATACACTGTGATTTCAGTGCCTCTTTCAGCTAGAATATCCGATTCTAAAGAAGAATGCATTGAAACTGCATTAGAAATTAGCCATGGGACATACGTCCAGCCAAGCTGAAGTAGGTAAGACAATGGATACTTGTCCAGTCTTATGCATGTTTACTCAGAAATCAGTACCACTATTTTAAATGTGTCTTGCTCACAAGTAAGTACATAAAAGATTGCAACATTAATAAACCTTTAGTTTTAATAAATGACATTCTCAGGAGTGCTAATATACAGACATAGTCAATTGCCTGCCAAGGCAGAGGATCAATGTGGCAAAGTTGCTTCGTGGGCCACTGGTCTCAGAATCCCTCAGCCAATATGATTACTGGTCATATTGCCTGAGGGATTCTGGGAGCTGTCATACAAAAGTGATTTTTTCTAGGTCTGCACAGGATATGATGGAAAGGTTATGTTTTGCATTGTTAGATCATAAGCTGTGGCAGCCTGTATTAGAAAGTAAAAGGAAACAATGGTACTTCATCCTTTAGGTTAGTCTTCTGCATTTAGAACAGTTATGTATTGACTTTTAAAAAACCAAACATATGTGCCCATATATATATAAACAAACAAAGGTTTGCAAGAAACAGTCTGTACTCCACAGGACAGATTTTTTTTAAAAAAAAAACCTCTACAGAACTAGACAAGAACAGAGTAAGTTAGTCATTAGGAACAAAGCTAAGGCACTAGAACTGCAGCAGGTGAAGAAAACAAAACAACCTCGCACACTGGGTTGATTCAACCTTCAAACTATTATGTCCTTGGAAGGATATTAATGCTAACACCCATTTGCTAAAATAAATTATTACATGGGGGAGAGGAACAGTGAAAAAAACCCTTTTTAAACTTTAATTAAAAAAACAAAAAACAGTTACGCTGTTCTCCCAGAAAGTGTTGCTTCAATTACAGGAACTGTTTCTAAAGTAAACATTTTCCAGAACACACAGAGTTGATGTGACAACTTTGGTTCATCTTGGACTTATCTCTGAAACTCTTTCACTTCTGAAATCCCAAGACGATATCTGTCTTTCTCTCTCTTTTTTGCAGGGGCATGATCAGCAGGTGAAACAATCAATCCATATCTCTTCATTGTCGCTAGAACTGAACAGTTGGCAGTTTTTCCCTGCCTGTTACACAGATGCCTTTTTTAAAAAATAACATTACAATTTAATAAATACTGATTGCTGACACTGCTTTTGCATGGTTTCAGTAAGAGGAAAGACACTAGAGATAGCTACATCCACGATGCCTTGGCAAAGCTCTGGATAAAGTTTCCTAAAAATCAAAAACAAAAAGAGAGGAATTAAAATTATAACTTTAGCCCACAAGAATTCATGCATTGGAATCAGGATTGTATCAGTTCTACTAAAAACAACTCCTAATTAATTCTGACTCCATTTCATGCATCTATTACAGATAGCTGTAGCAGATGCAGATTAGAAGAATGCAAGTTTTTTTCCTGTCCATAGGAGATCACCCTTCTCAATTTATAAGTGTGCATAACAACAACCAGTTCACTGCATTTATATTTCATATCACAGTATGTCCAGGACATAACTGTTTTCATGATTTCATTAATTAGTTAAAGGCACTAAAACATATTCTTCAGAACTTGATTGACTTATTACCTTCGCATGCAAAGGTACTACTTACGCTCTTTTCATATTCAATTTAAAATCTGATGTTTGAAAATCATTCTAAAATAGAATCCAATTTACTGCACAGGGTGGACATGCATATAGTGCAATAAACCATGGTCTTGTTAAGCATGGTTTGCAGATTTAAGCCACAAACTGCATGCAGACAACTGAACAAAACCGTGGCTTGACCACTGCAGTTCAGGTTTATTTTTTCTCCCACTCCTTCAGTTAGTTATTGGTTCACAGCTGAAGTAACAAGCCATGGATAAGCCATGGCTTGTTACTCATGACAAAGCATGGTTTAAACATGTTAACAAATCATGGATTCAGACTGCAGTTTGGGTCTGGGTAACAAACCAGCATTTGTTAGCAGAGATAGGACTGCATGTTGCAACAAGCCAGATTTAACAAACCACACCATAGTTTGTTGAACATCAATGTGGCTAGCAAATGATCAGATAATACAGTGGTGCCTCGGGTTACGAAATTAATTCGTAACGCGGCCGCTTTCGTAACCCGAAAAGCCTTCGTAAGCCGAATTGCCATAGGCGCTAATGGGGAAAAGCCGCGATTCCGTGCGAAAAAGCCGAAAAAAGCACCAAAAGTTTTTTCGTAACCCGAAAAAACATTCGTAACCCGAAACAATAATTCCCTATGGGATTTTTTTCGTATCCCGAAAATTTCGTAACCTGGGTATTTCGTATCCCGAGGTACCACTGTATAATGTGCTGAGGGTCCAGTTTGCATACAATTTATGTTGACTACATGTCGATTCATAAATAATATTTATTTATAACTTGCCAGCTAGCCAGCACTGATTTAAACCCAGACTCAGAATTAATCCTCATTATTCTTGTTGGAAGATAGAATGGCTTTGTGCCCTTTATTTTTGTACACTAAAGAATTATTGACATTATTGTGCAGTTATTGATATTGCAGTGAGGAACAGAATTTTCACCACAAATGCATCATACTACCCCACAAGAATATGAAATATGCACCCATGGACAGGCATACAGAAGGTGGGTGGATTAGTTAGGGCCAAGATCTAGGAATGCAGCAAACATCTGTCCTTTTATCAGCGGTCTAATTTGCTTTCATGTATTGTCCCTCTCATGTGCAAAACAGTATCCAGTGTTACTAGCAATTTGGAAGAAGTCATAAGCGTTTCCATGTACCAGCTGATCTCACTTATTTTATTTCTTAACTTTAGGGATTGCTGGAGTTTGTAGCTTCTCTTGTCACCACTGTCCTTCCCCTTTTGCAGCACACCAGAACAAGAATGAAGTACAGGAACGTTTTGAAAACTCAAGGAGCAACTGGTTTTGCCTTTCGAAAGTACGGTGCTATTGAGCAGATGGAGATACCTTTGGAACTGGTAATACTATATTTCAAGGGATTACGTTTGATTATACAAAACAGTTGTGTGCATTTTGGGGGGGCTGTTGCCTGCAGCTGCTCCAACAGGAAACTATTTGAAAGCAGATCCTCAAAGGAATAGACCATGAACGATGAATGGGTAGGAACTCCCTTTGATGTGCACATCTCCCATCATTATTGTTTTGTCCCCTGTGCCTGATTTTATCAGTCATCGAAGTTTAAGAAGTGGATAGAATTCAATTAACTTTGTATTTGAGAGGAACTCTCCACTACTCAAAAATACTATTGATCAGGGATAGAACACATTTTTGTAGAGGCCTTCTTGCATACTTGTTACTATGTGCCTTCAAGTCATTTCCGACTTGTGGCAAGTCTATGGCGAACCTATTACAGGGTTTTCTTGGCAAGTTTCTTCAGAGGGGGTTTACCTTTGCCATCCTCTGAGGCTGAGAGAGTGTGACTTGTCCAAGGCCACTCAGTGGGTTTACATGGTTGAACTGAGATTCCAATCCTGGTCTCCAGAGTCATAGTCCAACGCTCAAACAACTATTCCACACTAGCTCCGTACAGAAGAACCCAAATTCAAGCTGTGGCATTTCTAGTTAATAGGTTGCAGGACTTGGAAATTCTGTTTAGATCCTTGAAAAATGGTTCCTAGTCAGTGCATTGAATGAAATGGACCAATAGTCTAAGGTAGGGGCCTATCTATCATCACGGCTCAGGAAAGAGATGCCTTTCTCATTCAGGGCTCCTGTTCTATGGAGAACCTTCATGGCCTGAAAATGTTTATGTCAGGGATAGGCAACTGACCAGTGGGGCAAGGACTATTTTTTTACCCTGTGCCTGCCCATTGGGGTACACTGGCACACTTCTGGACACAATTGTGGCCAATTTTTTAGATTTCCTTTGTGTTTTGCAGAGGTGTAGAGGGTTTTGGAGGGTTGAGAAAGCAACCAGCTATGGTTTGAGCAAAACTCGGGAGCTTTGGGGCAAAATAATCACCCAGTTTTTCACAACAGGGAAGGCGTTCCTTCCCTATTCTCCTACAATGTACTGCCCTGTCTGACAGGGACCCAGAGAAGTGCAATCTCTTTAGCAATCTCAGTTCTTATGCGGGAATATATAAAGGGAGACACTCCTTGAAGTACTGATGTCTCAATTTGGTTAGGGCTTCAAATGTCATTGTTAGCACTCTGAATTCAGACCAGAATCATTTTGGCAGCCAGTGCATATCCTTTAACTCAGTGCTATTGTTTTTGTCAGATACTCTGGTCAGCAATCCGTCTGCTGCATTTAGCACTAGCTGCATTTTCTGAGTCATCTTCAAGGGCAGCACCACATCGACTGCATTGTAATAGTCTAATTGGGAATGGCTAACAGTGCAATGTCCCCAGTGCAGGAGTGAGACCTACGTATGTGATGCTGATTGGAACACCACACTGAGTTAAAAAAACAAATTGTCAGTCCCAGGGCAGGCATCAGTAGCAGGCCCTATTGAAGTGCTAGGGCAGGCATCAGTGGTGGGCCACATTGAAATGCTGGGGCCATGGCAGTTAGCCAAATAATAATGCCAGACTAGGGAGAAGAGGGTGCCACAATATATTTCTTGCATGCATGCAACCCTTTTTTCAAACAAAGCCAATGATAGTCTTCAGAATTACACTTTTTTTGTCCCAAATTTCAAGAAATATATTGTGGCACCCATAGGAAAGCTTATTAGCATGCAACAAGAAAAGTATGCTTACTGGGCACACGCAGGGGCACCATTGACTTCAATTAGCCAAACCTTCAAGTCTTCATCCACCATGAAATCAAAGCCAAAGAGTTGGAAACTCTGGTAATGGAGGTGTTTGGTGCTGATAGCAGGTTCTATACACATAAGGCAACTTCTGTGAAAAAGCATGGAATACATGTGAATCGACTGACAGAATTATTTAAAGTTTTAATCTGTAAAATTATTATGGTGCATTAAAGCCTGGGGTTTCAGAAGAACTTCTTTGGGATTCACGCTGCACAAATAAAGCAGTTTGACACCACTTTACTTACTATGGGTCTGTGCTATGGAATGGGATGTGTAGTGTTGTGAGATACCTAGAGAACTCTAATGCTCTCTAATGTTCAAAGGAGCATACAAGAAAATTTCAATTCCTTCCCTAAACTACAAATCCCAGGATCCTTTAGGATGGAGCCATAGCAATTAAAGTGGTATCAAACTGCTATAATTGTGCAGTGTGGGTGCACCAAAGAGTGTGAATGTCTTTATGATGGCAGATTGAGCAGTGACCTGGACTGGATTACCTTACCATTGGACATGCTGGCTGGGGCTTTTGGGAACTGAAGTCCAAACAAGCTGCAAGTTCAGGAATCTTTGATCCTACCTTATTAACTACATACTTGCCAATCTTAGGGCAATAAGCCAAAAAGTATTTGAGACACAACTGTTTCAACAACAATCACTGTAGTGAATTTTTTTCTCCAATAACATTCTCTGTGTAACACAGCCGGCATTATAAATTGTGGATTTGTTCAGTTTTATTCTCAAAGTTCCAAAGTATCCTTAAGAATTCCAGTTTTCCCAATGACGTTTTTGTTGGGCATCCATAATTTAATGTTCTAACTCAAAAATGTCCTACCCAAAACAAAAATGTCTTCAAACTAGAATACAAAGGGATCTTGTAGAACCTCTGAAACTGAAAGAAAGAAGTTTATAGCATAAACTCTTTCATCAAATGCATCTGATAAAGTAGACTGAAAAAGCTTATGCTATAATCTCCTTTCTCTCATTTAATCTCAAAGATCCTACAGGTTGAGTTTCTGTTATCTGAAATGCCAAGGACCAGAACTGTTTTGGATTTCAGATTTTGAAATATTTGAATACACATAATGAGATATTTTGGAAATGAAAATTTTCTGTTTTTTGGGGGGGGGGCATCTCTACCCAAATCTAAACAAAATTGTATGCTTCAGGTAATTTTATACAATATTTTTAGTAATTTTGCACATGAGACAAAGTTTGTGTAAACTGAACCAATGAACTTGTGGCATCATGTCAGTGCTCAAAAGGTTTTGGATTTTGGAGCATTTTGGGTTTGGGGATTCTGGATAAGAGGAGCTCGACCTGTATAAGATCTCTTCATATACATACACAGCTATGTCTTTGACTGCTACTTCAGATAGGAAATTTATGTTAAGAATGAGAACTCTAAACTATTTTAGTGTGGAAAATTGCATCCATGTGGGCAGTTGTTATCTCAGCACAAATTTATGTGATCTCTGACTCAGATTTTGAAGTGGATTGCTCATTCCCCCAAAGACTAAAACTAGATATAGGGAACACATGAGGCATGAATTCTGTTTATGATTCTACCTAACATTTTTTGAGATACTTTTAGGAGATATTTACACATTTCATGCATAAGCACATTAAGCTCTGCTAGGAAAAGTGATGTCAGATGGAGATGATGCAGATGAAAGAACAATCACTCTGTCTCAGCCTAAATTTACCCTAAGGGTTGTTACATAGGAGTTAAAATGAGAAGAGAGAATAATACATATTGCCCTAAAGGTGGGATAAAAATGAAAAAGATAAGGTAAATATTAACAAATAACAGCAAGCTTTGCCTTGCAACAGTCATCTTGATACATTACCTTATTATATTTTTGACTTGTAATAAGATTGAATTTTCCAGAGTAGTGTTCAAAGCACTCATGAGATACTGATTAAACTCCTCAAAAAACATTTCATTCCCTTCTTCATATCTCCCATAGTTTTTAGAATATTCCTTCTGTATGCAGTGATTGGTCAAATGGCAGGTTTTGTCTAGGAAATTAGCACTATTGTAAGGTTCTGAAGAGGTCCGTAGAACACCTTCTCGGTAGAGGTAGATATTATATAGGTGATCCACTAGCACCCAGCTTCTAAAAGTCAGAAAAAAAATATAGATTTTTTTGTTTAAATCATGTTTCAAAATTCAGGAGAATCAGACTGAAATGCTATTTAACCTTTTAAATATGACTACAATAAAGTTACCGAATGTCAAATTTGCGATGACCGGGTTCTAAGAGCATAGGCTTCTCAAGGTATTTCTGAATCACATGTACTTGTCCTTGATTATCAATAAAGTCCAGAAGTTCAGTAGCCTCTGAAGAAATAAGAATTCCTTCACCTAACCAGAAAAAAGGCCAAAATTATAACTTACACATTTTTACAACCTAAGTGTTTTTAGCTTAAAACATGTATATATATATATTTCAACAACTCCACTGGCTGCTTTGTTTCTAGGCAGATAATTTCAGCAGGCTGACTGCTCAGGAGGAAAGGACTTTGCAGAATGTGCTGGACTGTTTATTGTTTTCTTTTTATTGGTTTCACTTTCTGTTCTGTCCAAGGTTCTGGATAAATATTTGGCTCCCAAGGTGGGTTTACATTTTAGGGAAGGATACTCATCCAGAGAGCTCTAGTGTCTCACCAAATTACAAACACATGGTCCCACATGATGTAGTCATGGCAGATAAAGTGGAATCATAGCACTACAATTTTGTACTGTGAAAAGGACCTAAGATGGCCCCATAGAAAACCTCCTGGATAATGATCAATTTGTGGCCCATGTAGCTGAAAGGGAAATCGATAGCTCTAAATAAGAAGAAACCAAAGGGCCTAATGTTGGAGTGAGAAACCAATAGGTCTCCAGATGTTGCTGGATATCCTTGAACATTGCCAATGCTGGCTGGGGCAATAGAAGTTGGAGTCCCGTAACATCTGGAGGACCACAGATTTCTCACCATCAGTAAACCACTGATGTAGCCAGATAGAGTAAGCCATGGAGGCTGCAGATGACAACACAACTACAAAAGCAGAGATTCATGAGGCCAGCCCAGATGTTCTTGCAACTAAAAGGAAGATACATGACTCCTGAGCTGACTGAAGGCATGATTCCCTGATTCCCTCATTCCTCCCGTGGCCCCATCTTAGTGATGGTTGAGGATCAACAGAGGGACATCAGGGTTTTTAGTTTTTAATTGTTGTTTTTATGCATTGATATTGTGTTTTAATATGTTATACTGTTTAATACTGTCTTAAGGGGGGGAGGGATAAAGTATTTTTAATTGTCATATTTTATATTTTACTGTTGTTAACTGCCCGGATTGGTTTGCCAGAGGGCGGTATACAAATAATAATAATAATAATAATAATAATAATTATTATTATTATTATTATTATTATTATACAACAATGCAATGGGAAAAAAGCCTAAAAAGAACCATGTAGTTCCATAAATGCAGAAAGAATGAGGCAACAAAGCGAATACAGCACACTATACAAATAGCTGCCCAACAGAAGAAAAATAGACAGGCCACAATGTGGAAAACAAGTCATTTTAAACTTGGGTGCCAAAGGCAACTAAGTATTAAGATGCTAGAAAACGTCACAGAATGGGAGTTAAAAGCTAGGCTTCCATCTGAAAATCAGTAGATATTTTTTTTAATTATTTACACAGACACGTAACTTAAATTTACATAAATACTTGATACTGTATATGTTATCCAGAACTTGGAAAGTTACTTTTTTGGGCTACAGTTTCCAGTAACTAGCATGGAAAATTCTGAAAGTTTTAAGCTTTGTGCTTATCCTTGCAACAAACTTGTAAGGAAGAGTGATACCATTATCTTCAGACTGCATGACACTGAGACTGAGAGATAGCAGCTTGACCAAGGCCAACTAATAAGTCTGTGGCAAAAATGAAATTTGAACTGGGGACTTTCTGATTCAAGCCCAGACTTTTAGCCGTTACATTACTCAAGCACCTCTAGGATTAATATACAAGTCTAAGAAGAAAAGTAACCCATTCAACAATTCTGCCAGATGCTAACCTTTGGCACCTGCCGAGGATTTGGCTATCCACACATTTCCTTCTCCACTCTCTTTCTTTTTCTGATAGGATGCCAGGAAGACCTCCCTTTCATCTGTCCTTGTGTTGTTTATCAGATGATGAATCCCATTCTGTGCTGGAGCTACTGGAGTATTCAGGTTGGTTGGATAAATCACATAGGATTCCGGGAACCATGTGCAAGACTCTACCAATTCAGGGCTTGTCTTGATGAGTCTAAACAGAAAAGCAAAGAGATTTCATTTGGCCTTAGGCATAAGTAAAAAATGGCTTGGAGGTAGATAACAACAAAAATGGACCAACTATCTGATTCAGTATAAGATACCTTCCTATGCTTTGTTTTGTTACCATATCAGTTTGTTATTATGTGCTTTGACCCTGCCTAAGACATATATAACTGAGTTATAGAAAGGTAAGCTGTATATAATTTTACAGAGTTCACAGATGAATCTTAAAAAGGAAAACAACTGTGGCAGAATAAGTAAAGTGAATTATTTTGCTTCCACAAAAAAACGGACAGTTTTAAAAAAGCAATGCTAGCTTGAAAACTATGCGTCATGTAGCCTCAAGACTTCTTCATATGAAAAAACCCCTACATAACAATGAATATACATAAAGCTCTTATGTAATATTAGTATATATTGTTAACAATATGCCTGCAAGCATCCCGTTGCTGTTGGTGAATCAGACGAGGGTTTCCAGTGTATGGAAATGTCCTGAAAAGAGATCTCTAAACCTGTTGGTCTGTGTGAACTGGATGCAAAAAGATACCATTCTTTTTTCTTTTACTTGGAAAATTGTCTTTTGTGGGGGGAAAGGTGTTTATGCCAAATTATGGTATTACATTATTTTCATTCTAAATAAGTATAGGGTAGCATCAGTTGCTACTGTACACAATGAAGGGTTCCAACACAATAAGATACGGGGCATATACAATTTTGTGTAGAGGAATTATGAGCATTTTTTGGAGAGGAGTGCCTCATAGTTTTCTTCAAATTTTGAAAGGGTTCCATGACCCCAAAATGATAAGGAACGCCGTTTTATAAAGTAATGTCTCTAGTTACATATGTATATTTTTATCTAATTTAAACAGTACTTGGGATTTCATAGTCTTTAGAGAAAAAACAGTTTCTACAGTCTTCCCTAGGGCAATTATCCATTTTACTAATATTGAGAAAGATGAGAAAAGAGGAAGTGGAAAATGATACACAGATCTTGTGTATAATAGAGCCATGGCAATTCAAGTAGCATTGAAGCAATACAGTGGTACCCCGGGATATGAAATACCCACGTTACGAAATTTCCGGGATACGAAAAAATCCCATAGGAAATGACTGTTCCGGGTTACGAAGGTTATTTCGGGTTACGAAGAAAATTTTGGTGCTTTTCGGCGCTATTTCACACGAAATCGCGGCTTTTCCCCATTAGCGCCTATGGGTTTTCGGCTTGCGAAGGCTTTTTGGGTTACGAAAGCGGCGGCGGAACGAATTAATTTCGTAACCCGAGGTACCCCTGTATAATTGTGTGCTGGGGTACCTCAGATATCCAGCTCTGGATTCTTTCCTTAGATTTTGGGGATCAATCTTTTAAAAAAAGCCCCAACCCAGACAAGTATCTTCAAGAAGCTTCTATAAATGCCATTATTTTATTGGGGGAAACTAAGGAGGTCCATGGGCCATAAAGAACAACATTGGGAGGTTTGTACAGCCAGAAGGCTCTACTTTGCTCATCCCAATGGCAGACCATGGTTCAATATGAAATCCAAGTGGAGCCACTGTGTGAACCAGTCAGCAGATCATATGGAGCCAGTGTTTGAGTCTAAGGACCATTTTGTGTAATAATAATAATAATAATAATAATAATAG
>NC_056522.1:24223323-24241946 GCF_019175285.1 Sceloporus undulatus | reverse complement strand
TAATAATAATAATAATAATAATAATAATAATAATAATAATAATAATAATAAACACTTTTTACCCCATTTTAGAAAAAGATGTTACTTTAGATTAGGATGAGCAGATTCCCCTCCCCCAAATGTTTCTGCCCTCACATGCTCCCATACCTCCTCTAAAATAGTGCTGTCCAAGCTATATGATGTGAGAAGCGTTGCCAATTTGGAAGCTGGAAATGGCTCCTATACCTTTTGTAACTGTATAGCAGAGGGGGATTTCAGCAGGTGTTCAGCAGTTGTTGCTTGTCATGCAACCAAGTGACAAGCAACACATCCTGAAATTTTCCTCTTGTACACAACTATAAGGAGCCATCTCCAGTTTTCACTCTGGCAAGTCTAGATGTCAACAGCAATATAATTCATAGGATGAAGAGGCAAGAAGGTCATAGGGAGGAAAGACTGGATACTCCAGGGCCACATTGGAGAACTGGAGACAGGAACCGGTTGTTAATTATTTTGAATGACATCTCTGTATGCATGGCCAATTTTTTAACCCAGTGTCCCCAAGACTGGTTTTCTTTCCTGGAAACTTACCTAGGACTGGCAGACAATGATTCATGGACCAGACCTCATCCCTGGTCCATGTCTCTAGGAGGCGTTTAAAAAACACTTGTTTTTATGTTGTAAATTTTTTTGAAGTTTCCTGTTGTGAAAAAAAGGCCTCTCTTGATCCTAAAATAGCCCAGGGACTCCAAAAACCTGACAAAAATGGCCCCATTCATCCTAGAGGGTGTTTGGTGGGACTGGAGTAAGTTTTTAATTTTTCTTGCAGAAAGTGTGGCTCTCCAACATCTCCTGGGCTGGGCTCATGCAGCTCCCTAGCTTCCAACAGATGCCCACCCTTGCTTCGGAGATAAAGCAACACTTTTAGGGTGGGAAATGGATGTAATGGAGCTGTTTTAATCTGATAACTTCAACCACTTTGCATATGTGGTAGGCACCTGAAAAACCTATGCATGCCAACTCACTCATCGACAAGTCAGTCATGTATATTCACAGTTATGCCTCACAGCTGGTTTTTGTAAAGAGAAGTGAGTCCACAGAATATAATCTCTATGACTCCAGTGATAAAATGCTTTATTTTGTCAGTCAAATAAATCAATCTCAACTTATATTATACAATATGGGCCAGTTATTGCAATCAAACCACAAAATGCTGCTCTTTGTTTGGTTAGACTAAAGATTTGGAATGTTAAGTCTCTTGCCCTTGATCAGAGTCACAGTCACAGCATTTAAACAGCAAAAGGAGATTACATGACTGAAGGTGATTCTACATTAAGCCTTCTAACTCATAGTTAAGTGCATGCATGCATACATGCACATTCACACACAAATCTTACTTCACTAAAGAGGCTTTGCGACAAAGTTTATCAGCTCCTCTGTAGTAGTTTACCAGCTGAACGAGGCCAGGTTCATGCCCTACAAAAGAGAAACACACACAGTTTTTTCCTCCAAATTCATTGGATTTTGAAAATGAGCATGGAAAAGAAAGTTAAGTGATATAGTCAGATAAATGTTTATACAGACAATGCTTATATTAATACCTTTTTGCCTAAAACCACACTAGAAGCAGTTTTCTGGATCAGACGTTAAATTTAAAATTCCAGCATATTGAGAACACAACCACAAATTATTTTTGAAGTCCAAGAAACAGATACTGGGTTGGCTTAAATAGGAAAGTTTTATAAGCAATGATGCTCATGTGTTCAAGACTCAAGGAAAGAATATGTATATATTTTATTTAATCACACATTGCTTAAAATTCTCTCCATCTTTGGATTTGTAAGTGGTATACTTTAGCCAGATGATATAAATACTGTTTAGGTAAGAGTTAGTGTGGTGTAGTGGTTTGAGTGTTGGACTATGACTCTGGAGACCAGGGTTTGATTTCCTGCTTGGCCATGGAAGTCACATGCCCAAGCAATGGCAAACCTCCTCAAAACCAATCTTGCCAAGAAAACCCCATGATAGGTTCGTCATAGGCTCCCGTAAGTAAGAAACAAGTTTAAGGTGCAAAACAACAACAACAACAACAAATAACCATGGACCTAAATCCAGTTGTTAGTACAAACTACAGCAGATTCTATGAATCAGTAGGAACTTGGCAACTCTGCACTTATGTAAGTTTCATTGATTCAGTGGGTCTTTTCAAGTAACAATTGGACTGAGCCACAGTTAGCTTTCACAAAAGTATGAGCACTACTTTTCTGCAGAAATTTGGGCCATCACTATTAGAGACTGAAGCCTATTGTATACATGCACATGAAATGGATGGTGCTAGGCTATCTGAGTTTACAACTAAATTTCAAGCAGTATATTTCCATATTTGAATTGCATCTTTGTGTCAAAGTTTGGAAAAATTACCCTTTCAGGCTATGAATCTTCAAATTCCTCTGTAAGCATGGTCATTGGCCATACTGGGATCTGTAGTCCAAAAAAAAGACCACCACCACCCCAAGTTGTTCCCTACATAAAGAAAAACAAGCAAGCATACACACAGACACACTTTGGCCTTAGGCTGCCCATTGTTTCCCAATCTATACTCCATTATAGTTGGTTAAATATGGAAGCAAAAGCTTCCACATTCCTCTCAGCTGGAGGGGAGGAAAGGAAAAGCAGAGCACATGAGGCTGAGGTTCATTCATGCAATAATAAATCACATATCCAGACTAAGGAAGACCAATACGCAGACAGGAACAGACACGAAAATTAAGATAAGTCCATGTTTGAACATAGGGTTCAAATGTGATCTGGGATGAGGTGTACTGGGCATCCTTACCTTTGAAAATTTGAAATTTTCCAGATGGGCTACTTAAATCGCATGGCCTTCAGAGGGATTTCAGGAGCTTAACTAGACACAGGATTACAGCCTGAAGTCATTTTCTATATAGATCTAAATCCGTATAGTAGTAAAAGCCACAGGTTAGTGGTCAACCATATGCTGCACATACAAAAAGGCTGCTAGTTCAATCCCTGACATGGTCTTCTTAAAACAACAACAACAAAACAGGATTTGAGAGCAAGAGGAATCATTGTCAGTCAGAAGGAAAAATATATCAGTACTGTTGGCCCTCCATACCCATGGGTCCAGCTATCTACATACATATTTTTTAAAAATATATAAATTCCCAAAAGCAAGTCTTGATTTTGCCATTCTATATAAGGGGCACCATTTTATTACACCATTGTATTAATGGGACTTGAGCATCCACTGATTTTGTTATCCATGGGGGCTGCTGGAGCCAAACCCTGGCAGATAGCAAAGGCCCACTGTATAGGTTAGATTCCCATACTGTATACAGTATTCAAAATACCTAGCAAGAAAACTGACATGACTACACCCACGAATGTTGTTTTTGTCCTCTTAGTGGTGGGAATCACACAGCCATTCAGATGTTGTTGGGATCATTCCTCACCACTGGCTATGCTGGCTAGGGCTTCTGGAAGCTGCAGTCCAACAATATCTGGAGGACTGTACAATTTTCACTCCTGTCAGTCCCTTTCCCCTCTGTAAAAAGAGCAGACTAAACCATAATCAAGAAGTTGCTCATGAATGCAGCAGCCTTTTCACTGACTTCTTTTGAACTTTCACTGGGTTTCTCATGTATAATACATTCCAACAGAAGTGCCACAATAGTTTCAGAAAGACCTGGGAAAGCTCTGGCACAGAAAATACTCTCAGGCAATGTTACATGAGACATTCCACATCAGGAGTGGTCAGATTGAGAAAGTGATGGGGATACAGTTCCTATACTTACGGGAAAGTTAAAGGAGTTGCACTTGAAAAAGTATTTTTTTAAAAACCTGTGGGACTTGGTTTAGCCCTTGACAAGTCTTAGCCTTGTTGAATACAGTCAGCCCTCCATATCGACAGATTCTTTATCCATGGATTCAACCATCCACGGCTTGAAAATATTCATATATATATATATATATATATATATATATATTCCAAAAAGCAAATCTTGATTTGGCCATTTTATATAAGGGACAACATTTTACTATGCCATTGTATGTAATGGGACTGGAGCATCCAAGGATTTTGGTATCCTATGGGACGGATGTCTTGGAACCAAATGGCAGCGGATACCAAGGGCCTACTGTATTTAAAGAAATGTAATGTTTTGATCACTGGACGACTCAGGGTTCAAATCCCCACTTGCAAGTCACACACTCTCAGTCTCAGAGGAAGGCAAAAGCAAGCCCCCCCTCTAACCAAATCTTGCCAAGAAAACCCTGTAATAGGTTTATTTTAGGATTAGCATAGGTTGGGAACGATTTGAAGCACACAACAACAAAACCTGCCCTTCGAATGTTTATGTATCACTCGAGGTGGCTAACAACAATTAAAATCCATCTCAAGATACAGTAACATTACAAAAAAATAGCAGGGCATGGGGCTAAAATCATCTTCATAGATCTTCAGAGATGCTACACATTAAAATATTAGCTAAAACTTATACACCAAACACCTGCTTCAAGGTCTTTGCCAGACTGCAGTTTGCTTTATCCAGAAGGTGTCAACCTAGCCTACAAAGACAATGAATTCCACAGTTTAGGTGAAGCCACTGAAAAGGCTTTGTTTCTTATGGCCGATAATCACAACTGCATCTCTACATTTGGGACAAAAGAGAAAGCCCTATACTTCATACCGTAGGGTTACCAATGGAATAAACCTACAACAGAAAAAATGTTTGGGCACATTCTAAGATGTTATGGTAAACTGATATAAAAAGTATGAAGGTTCTTAGCAAAAGCAATTTTAAGGACTCTCTGTCTTTCTTTGTACAGATACTGCGGCAATGGGGAATAAAGAGGTCTTTCCCCCAAAAAATGGCAACAATGGGGCATTGACAAAACTGAAGAGCAAAATAAAATTAGACACGCCATTCATTATGTTCAAATTGTATTTATCAAGTGCTTTTGATCACTGAAGGAGAGGGGGATTATAACAAGGGATTCAACAGTTCTGTCTTTGAATTTAACTCTGTACTAAGCCAGCTGTTAAAAGACAAGTTATTAAAACTGTAAGTATACTATAAACTTCAACAACTTGCAAAGGAGCAAAAAGCTGAAGATGACGCAGCAAGCAATTTAGAGTAACCAAACCCAAAGATAATTCTTCAGACTTTCATGGCAATCTATTCAAGCTACATAGAAGGGGAATCTCTATGGTACACTGAGTTCACCTTGAGTGTAATTGAAAAGGGAAAGAGATTAGAGAGAAAGGAAAGTAATTATTAATATAGTTAAGATTTACTCTTTTACAGCAGGAAATAAATGAGAAGGGACTTCTAGGACGAAACACAATGGCAAGGAACCATAGGAATTATCAACCCAAGAACTTCTTCACCGAAGAATAAGTTTATTAAAACTTCTTATCAAGCAGCTATGTAATGTAGACGTGGAAACAAAATTCAGGATTGTTATTGTTGTTAACAGCCGTCAAGTTGGTCTCAACTCACGGCAACCCTGTGGATGAGATATTTCCAAGACTCCCTGTCCTCCACTGTTCTGCTTAGTTCCTGTAAATTCATACCTGTAACCTCCTTAATAGAGTCCATCCATCTAGCATGCAGCCTTCCTCTCTTTCTATTTCCCTCCACCTTTCCTAGCATTATTTTTCCCCCAATGTCATGCCTTCGCATGATGTGTCCAAAGTAAGACAGCCTTAGTTTTGTCATCTTGGCTTCCAGGGAGATTTCTGGCTTGATCTGCTCTAGGAGCTATTTGTTTTTGTTTTTAGCTGTCCATGGTATCCTTAGCAGTCTTCTTCAGTACCACACCTCAAATGAACCTATTTTCTTCCTCTCTTCTTTCTTAACTAGTTCTCACATCCATACATGGTAGTAGGGAATACAATGACTTGTATTATTCTACCTTTTGTGTGTTACTGGATCACAATAAAATGTCACAAATCTTTAACCCCAACTGAACCTGACAATGTAATCTGCCCATATGCTTTTGGGATAGATGGCTGAGAAGGAGGAAAAGGAAGCAGGAAAGGAAGACAAAAGGTCCTAATCCCTCTCTGTTTCAGCCATCTCATTCTCAGTGGACAAAAGAGCATGAAGAACAAATGCAAAAGCTGCTGTTTCTTCCAACAATAGTAACACATTCTAACTAAATGCAAAAAAAATGCGTTTTCGCTGCAGTGATTTGAACATGACAAAGCAATCTTTTGCCTTGAAGAGTTAAATCCCTAAATTTTTAATGTGGCAGAGTCTTTGTCTTTTCAAATTATAAAGGAGTTTCCACCTTTAAGTTACTCCTAATTAATTACTGGGCTGATAATGCTAAATTTTTCATAACCATACATAACCAACAGCTATGCACAAGTATTTCTTGCTGTGTAGTTGTCTGAATTCCCCCCCCCCCCCGAACATCCAAACATTTCTGTTGCTCTGAACTATTTTTTGGCAATTGCCAGCATGAATACATTTCCATCCTTAAACAGATTTACTTTTAATTATGAGACATATCATGCGGGGGTGGGTTCTATTGCTACTCCTCCTTTATCTCTTTAAAAATTTTATAGTGTTATTGTACATCAGAGAAATGACACTGTCACACTATAGAACAAGATTTTTTCTTAATTTAGAGAAGATTTTAAAAATGCTCTTCAAACCATAGAAGCACCTCAACCATGCCTCAGTTTTTAAACAATTTTTTTAGGAAGAGCCTTAGCACTGATCCAGGAAATCTCTACAAATGTCACCCAAAAAGAATGGAACAAGTGGATGAGGAAACAACAAGAACCAGCAAAACCCAAGGAACCGTACATCACAAGAACTCATGCTTCTTTTAGAGGAGTCTGGCAGAGCTCCCAGTTCAAACTATACTCAGGCACACACAATAATTAAGAAAATATAGTTTGAGCAATCCTGTCAAGCCTTATCTGGTTTACCGTATATATCATATTTATCAGATCCTTCAACCATAATACATATATTCTATTCTGCAGGACTGATACTAACAAAAACATGAAACATATATTACATCCAACAATTTTATCTTTCATCTATCTTTATATAATGTAATTTCCTTTTGTTTTCCAAAACCTACCTGGCTGGCCTTTATGTTTGTCCGTTTATATCCCACTCCAGCAACGCTATATATCTAGTTTCTTTTCCTTCCATTTGAACATATGTCATCCAAACCTTCCATTCTTTATAAAAATTTACTAGTGTCTTATTTTTTGAGAGAAATGATAATTTATCCATTTCATACATGTGTTTTGAATTGGCAAAAAAGTATAAATTCCAAATAGCAAACCTTGATTTTCCATTTTATTTAAGGGACACCATTTTGCCCTGCCATTGTATTTAATGGGACTTGAGCATCCACAGATTTTGTTATCCACGGGGGATCCAGGAACCAAACTCCAGCGGATAACAAGGTTCCACTGTACATAATATTTTCAGTAATTCTGTGCATGAAACGACATTTGTGTACACTGAACCATCAGAAAGCAAAGGTGTCATTATCTCAGCCACCCATGTGGACAATAGTTTTGGATTTTGGACTATCTTTGAATTCTAGATAAAGGATACTCAATGTGTACTACAGTACTTTTGGGTGTTATAAAGATAAAACAACATTCCTTTTATGAAATAATTGAATGACTGGCAAAGTTATTACTATTTTTGGTGTAATGATGAGCAACATTTTCTTGCTATAACCAAAATGTACTTATGAGAAGGATAATTTGGAGCCTTTCCCCCCTATTTAATATTTAATTAATAAACCAATTTCCCCAAGCTTGCCGCACCACTGTTTAATGATTTTGTTTTTTAGCCTAACCTCAGAGCTCAGATCAATATTTTAAAAAGTTAATGCATTAACATTTTTTCAAAATTAAAGTTTCAAGCTCCTTGCTACTCACTGCATTGCTAATAATATGTTTTCACTGGTAGGTATTTACCAATTATCATAATGCATTCTAATTAATCATTAATCACTTAATTTAAAATGTAAGATACTCTAACATTTTCAAGCCAAAATAACCAATCATTCTAAACTGTATAAACAAGGGTGGGATTCATACTTCATCTTGAACTTGACTTCAGTCAGAACTAACTTGCTTTATTGCCTCATTGATTTCAGTGGGTCTAGTGTCATTAGTAGCGACAATGCCACAACATCTGTTTCACTCTCTCTTTTAGAGAAAGAGAGAGAGAGATGAATCTTTCCCCATTTTTAGATTCCAGCAAAGGAAACTAATTGCTGCAGTCTACACATTTTGCCTAGCATCCAACAATCCCAAAACCAGAATCTTTCAGAATTGTTCAAACTCCAGTTATACCCAGCTAGCAGTCACAGCAGAGGTCAACAGACTGAGCAAGGCTGTCTTTAAGGATCACCAGTCTTTTTTAAAATTTGTTTCTCTCCCCAGTTTTAATCCTGTGGAGCCTTTGCCTTTCCTTCTGCACCATTGGCTCACACAACTTTCTTTCTGAATGGACTGATCTGTCTATTCTGCATCATTCTGTGTCCTTTTCCCTCCGTTCCTATCCTTCCTGAACACAAGGACATTACTAGTGCTGGACTGGAGGTGGTCGTTCTTGCGTGCCTTCAAGTTGCTTCTGACTTATGGCAGCCCTAAGGGGTTTTCTTGGTAGAATCTGTTCAGGAGGGTTTGCTCTTGTCTTCCATAGAGGCTGAAAAAGTGTGATTTGCCCAAGATCACCTGGTAGGTTTCTATGGCTGAGCGGAGATTCGAACCCTGGTCTCCCAAGTGGGGGTAAGGTATTCATTTATTGTCCAGAAAAGCACAGAGGCTTTTAATAATAATCTTCTGTATGTTTATAAATGCTGTAGCCAGAACAGTACACAGAGCATCAGCTAGGACCTGATCAAAGGCAAGAACAATCAGAATTAGTCCCAAAATTTAGACCTGAAGCTTCTGGTAATGCAGTCCATTAGCCCTTAATGCAACTACACTGGGCCTCATTGCTGACTCACATTCCATTAGCATCAACCCTAATTGCCTTGGTCTCAATTCCTCTGATCAGCCCTATGGTCTGGCCAGGAACACTGACTCCACATTTTTGTTTATTAGATTTTATCTTATTTTTCTGCAGCTCCCTTCTACCATTCACCAAGATGACTTTTGAATTCTGACTCAAAAGGATCAACAACTTCTCAGAAAACCAGGGATAAAGTATTCTTCCTTTATTGTATTAATCACCATCATTTATGCCACTGCTTCTTAAGCTTTGTGATGTGGGGGACGGGGCAGATCTTTTCTCTTATTTATATTCCTGGGCATCATATTTATATTCATTGGTAACAACTGTTTTGTTCTTTCCTGGGAACTTGCTGCAATCTAGCTGTGATCGCCTTTCTCTGGACCAAGTCCCCATTAGACCTAATTCCCTGTTCATTTATTTAATTAAAAAATTGTATCCTGACTTTGTATCTTGCCGAGGTAGCTTACCAACTCACCCTCGCCCCCAAAAAACCAACACCCACTTTAAGACTGGTGTACTCCATATTCAGCCATCTAGATGTTTTGAACTACAATTTCCTGGCATCTTTGAAGATGCCAGCCACAGATTCAAGTGAAATATCAGGAATAAATTCTTCCAGAACGTGGCCACAAAGCCCAAAAAGCTCACAGAAAACTATGTCCACTGTATAGTCTAGTATCCTGTTTTCCACAGTAGCTAAATAGATATGCCTCTGGAAGCATATAAGAAGGGGACAAACATTATTGCATTCTGCTTCTTATGTTCCCAAGCAGTTTGAGATCAAGGGGGCAGCATGCTCATGAGTAGCAGCCATTAACAGCCTTACTTTCCATTAACTTATGTAATTCGCTTTTAAAGCTATCAGAGTTGACTTGAGGCCTTTCTGCAGCTTGTAAACCAGCTCAGTGATGAGACTTAGATATGGGAAACTGCCTCCAATAATACTTCCATGATGCTTCCATCCTCTCTCATCTTTGAAATCATTTCTCAACACCCACCTTCTCTTTTGATCTTGTCATCCAACTTTCCTAATTTGTTGTTATTTTGTGCCTTCAAATCATTTTGGAGTTATGGTGACCCCAAGGCAATCCTATCAAGGGTTGCATTTTTGTTCAGAGGAGGTTTGTCATTGCCTTCCCCTGAGGCTGAGAGAGTGTGACTTGCCCAAGGTTACCCAGTGGATTTCATGACTTAGTGGGAAATCAAACCCTAGTGTCTAGGATCACAGTCCATCGCTCAAACCACTACGCCATACTCAACTTTTCACAAATAAATTATATGATAACTGATGTGAATGAAGATTAAGAATCACTTCAGTTTTCCTCTCCTCCCTTGGCTCGCTGTCTTCAGATGGATTTTAGTGTGCATGCTCCTTGAAGACAGAGACCACACTTTCCATTGTAAAGCCTAATTCATTGTAAAACGTATGATTTCTTAAGAGCAGATGCATTATAGTATGGTGCACCAAAAATAAAAAGTCTGGGGTGACCTTAAACACTGACAAATTTATTGTGGCATAAGTTCCCATGGGTCAGAGAACATCTCACCAGATACACAGAATGTTAATTTAGTCAGTAGCATCTGCTTGGGATGGGATGGTGTCTGTGTATAGAATGCAAGCAGTGAGGTCAAAAAGAATGAAAATACAAAGAGTTTAATAACCACTGTGTGTACTTTCTGGATTTCAATCCTAGACTCCCATTTTCCACCCAACCCACATTCAAATGGTGACAAAGAGAGCCAAAAGAAATCCCAGCCTCTCAAATCTCATGCAAATATGAACTGCTAGCATTTAAAAAAAATCACTTTTAAAATCATATTATTTTACTCAACTTGGAAACGTTACTTGCTTTGGACTACAGTTCCTAAAGTATTCTAGTCAAATAGGTCCACTGACTATGCTAACAGAGGAGGGATTTCTGGGTATTGCAGTCCAAAAAAGTAATATTTTGAAGCTTTATTCTTGTTCATTTAAAAAGAAATGTGCTCTGTAAATGAACAAGTCACTTAAGTGATGCAATTTACTCCTTTAGGCACCCTGCTATGCTTCATCATAGTAGTTGAAGGGATTTCTCCTCCAAGATCACATTTAGAAATTGAGATAATGGAATCTGTGGACGGGCAGATCAGCTTGGAAGAATATGGAAAACTAATATGGACAAGGCAGATGGAGGAGAGCAGAAGGGAAACATACATACAAACTAGCTGCCACTGATTCATTTTTTAAGAGAAGTTTATCTTCCTAAAAATAAGAAAAGAAGCCACTTATCCTTTAAATGAAGGATGTCCTAAATTTAAAAGCTTGACCTTTGAGGGTGTTTTTTAAATTACAGTTGCTCTTATACCAATTAAGCAGTTCATGGCTTAAGGAGAGATCTAGCCTAGCCATAACTTTGCATAGAATATATGAAGCTACTAAAGTGGAGTGAAACCAATGGAATCAATAAAATTCCAGCAGAGTGGTTCCCAGTCTTTAGTCCTCCACAAATTTTGGATTTCAGTTTACAAAAGCCCTAGCCAGGATGGCCAAGAGTCTGCATTTATGTGAAGTCTCAAACCTTTGGCAGAAAAGTAGTTGGGAATCACTGTTTTATCTCAATCTTCTCCAGGGTGACTGGTTGGCTCTCTAGACATGGAGAAGGAGGTCTTTCTCATCACCTGTTACTTGATTTTTGTAGATGGAGATAGCAGAGACTGAAGTGACCTTGAGACCTTCAGAATTCCACACACGTTCTGGGTGCTAAACACGTTAAACATCCAAACTCTTTGGAATGCCAGCCAATGAGCAGATTAAAACCCAGGGCTTTCAGCATTATACAGCAAAATGCCTCCAGAGGCCTTTTTGAGACCACCTTTCATTTAGGAGTCCTGAGGTCTGAAACTGTTCTTATTGGCAAATGATCTAACTTTGGTATAAAGAATCTGTGGCTCTCCTGAAGTTGCTGAACTGCAACTTCTATCCGCCCAAGCCAGCATAGGCAACAGTAAGGCATGATGGAAATTGCGGGGGGGAGAACACATGTTCTCCATCTCTGATCCAACAGATACTCCTCAGCATTCTGTGCTTTCCAGTGACCAAGGCTGTATCCACACTGTAGAAATAATCCATTTGGACACTACTTTAACTGCCATAGCTCAATGCTATGGAATTTTGGGAAATGTAGTTGGTTGTGGCACCAAAGATCACTGATGGAGAAGACTAAATGTCTCACAAAACTACAGTTCCCAGAAATCCATAGCCCTGACCCATGGCAGTTAAAGGTGTTCAGACAGGATTATTTCTTCAGTGTGGTTAAAGCCTCAGTGAGGATTTCCAGCAACAAACTGTTGAAAGAAGGAAACTGGTATTTTAAAAATTACACTGAATTTTTAAAATTACACTGGATGATATATGGTGCAGCATGTTCCCAATTTAAGATATCTGGCATTGTTATACAGGATGTCTGCAGAGTACTCAGCCTAACTTAAAAGCACAAGCTACTGCAATTTCTGCCTCATTTAAAAATAACAGCTGAGATATATGGTGCATGTAAGAGCTGAGATGGAAAAGCACAGAACACATAACCTTGGGGGAAAAGGACTTCTGCATGCTAGCAGCTGAGCACACATGCCTAGCACATAGTCACAATCCCTCAAGGCTAGTTTCCATGACATTGTTGGCCCTCTTAATGGATGAGACACGTGGACTTACTTTGTCAGTTTAATCATGGTCTGATTAATTTATAAATTTAAGACTACACTTTTACACTAATTTGCATCAGATGAAATCCCACTGAACTCAATGGAAATGACTTCGGAGAAAGTACTGGATGCACAGGATTGCTCTCCAGGTTCCTTTTCTAGGTGATAGAATTGTTGTTGTGTTCCTTCAAGTCGTTTCCAACTTATGGTGACCCTAAGGCAACCCTATCACGGGTTTTCTTGACAAGATTTGTTCGGGGGAGATTTGCCTTCCCCAGAGGCTGAGAGAGTGTGACTTGTCCAGGGTCCCCCAGTGGGTTTCATGGCGGAGCTGGGAATTGAACCCTGGTCTCCAAAGTGGTAGTCCAACACCCAAACTATTATGCCACAATACTTACTTGTAAAGTGACACAAGGTATGATTCTGCATGTTATTACAATTGTTCACTTATCTCAGAAAGAAGCATACAGTTGGTCAATTTGTGATCTCTCATATTAGCTCTCTTGTTTTTTCTACATTTAGGAGCAGGAATGGGAATGTCTAGCATTGTCTCACTTTGTTTTCTCAGCAGCTTAAAACATTTGAGATTCTTTCCATTACTATTACAAGCTAGCATCTATGCAATAATTGCAGTCTACACAGATCTTTACACATGCTGGATCCACACTACAGAAATAATCCGGTTTGGATTATTGGAACAAACTACGCTTCCCAGGATTCCATAACATGGAGCCACGGCAGTTAAAGCGGTGCCACACCGGGTTATTTCCACAGTGCGGCTTGAGCCCGAGTCGTACTCCTAGAATCAAAGAGCTGTAAGAGACCACAAGTTCATCTAGTAGCCCAACCTATTGCCAAGGCAGGAAACCTACTACTGCAAAAATCCTGATAGCTGGTCATCCAGTGTGCTTAAAAACATCCAACACCTTCCAAAGCACTCTGTTCCATAGGCAAACAGGTTACCCTGCCATGATCAGCCTGTAGACCACATGTGGCACCAAGAGCTGTTTTTGTAATCTCACCAGATCACCCTTTAAGTTAAAATTTTACCGTCCCCCACTATCTCCCCCAAACTTTGCTGTATCCCTTAACCCTTTCTGGCACAAGAGAATCCTATTTAAAAAAACAGTATGTGAACAAGGCAGTCAGCATGGAATTCCATAGCTTGGGAGCAGCCAGTGTGAAGGATCTCTCCCATGTCCTCATCAAACAAACTTATGATGGTGACTGAGAGAAAGTCTTCCCCAACAGATTTTTAGACTTTGACAGGCTTGGATGGGGAGATACAGGCTTTGCTCCATCATCCATCTGACAGTCCTTCAAACATTTGAAGACAGCTGTCCCATTGCTTCTGAACACTTTCAACTCCTGGCTACACATGCCCAGATCTTTTGACTTTTCTTTGAAGGGCTTAATGTTCTGTCCTAAATGCGATCATTACACATTGATTCTTAGACTCCAACAGAAAGTCCTAATTTTAACAGTTTAGGGTACACAGAGTAGTTTTGATTCTGTTTGTATTAAATATAGTCAACCCTCCATATTCACGGATTCTACATCCATGGATTCCTATGTCCACAGCTTGAAAATATATATGTATATTTAAAAATCCAAACAGCAAACCTTGATCTTGCCATTTTATATAAGGGACACCATTTTACTATGCAATTGTATTTAATGAGACTTGAGGATCCATGGATTTTGGTATCCATGAAAGGGGGGGGGGGTTCCTGGAACAAAATAACAACAGATACCAAGGGCCCACTGTATTAAGAGTCAGGTGGGCAGTTGCCTGAACATCCAGGATCTACATCCATCCATTGTTTCCAAAAATTAAAGTGACAGACATTCACTTCCAGGTTTGGGGGCTAAAAAGATATCTCCATAGCCTCAAAAATGGAAATCTGTACTCCCTAGAACCTAGCACAATTTTCTTCAGCTTCATTTTTTTCCTCCCTAGCAAGAGTGCTTTATCAAGGGCTTTGTCTTTCAACCCCCATATTACACCAACATCGGGCTCTCTAGATGGGTTCTATCACAACAGTCCTAAATATGGGATGCACTATAGTTGGGTTGGCTCTCATCACACCCAGCCAGTCTCCCTACTGGCCATGTTGCTGACGAAGATGGTGATTGAATTCCAACATATCTGGGGGACTCCACGCAACTATATACAATATAGTCACCCATGTCACTCATATACATACTGTATATACTCATGTATAAAAGTAGAAATTTAGGTCAAAAATTTACCCCAAAAACCTGAGTCGACCTATCCATGGGTCAATTTAAATACTGTACTTTACCTCTTCTTTAAAAAAGGAACCATCCCTTGGTGAAAGGCAAGAGCATAATCTGTCCTGGAATCACTGACTCTCTTCATTTTTCTCATCCATTAGGAGCACAGTTACATCTGCTTGAATTTTGTAAGTTCTTTGGCATTGTTTTCCTTTGCTTCATCCTTTATGTCCTTTTTTATGCGCTCCTAAGTTTGACCGTCAACCTATCCATGAGTCATATCAAAATTTATAGTTTTGGGCCCCAAACCTGCCTTTGACGTATATATGAGATTGCATACTGTATATGCTCAACTATATAAATCCAACTATGTACGTGTCTATTCAGACACAAGGCCCTCTGAATTCAGTAGGACTTACAGATATGTGTGTAAGAAATGCAGTTCACGCACATCACTATACGTTAGGCTTGAATATGCTTATCTCTTACATTTCTGTTGATAACACAGCTAGCCATTGTTACAGTAATCCAGTCTTTGGAGAAGCCACTTGCTCTGGAAACAAGCTGTGCTCTTTCATTCCATTTGGCAGACTGGCTCAAATTTCCATGAACAGAAATTAAAATAACGCTCCTGGAAGCAAATGAGACTAATACATAAAATTAAGGAAACAGAAACTCTGCAGTGAACAATCCCTTTCTATTCACTGCAGTGTCTACCAGTTTCAAAGTACCCTGATAACTATTTGAACTCAAATACATATGTATTTGCAACACAACTTAGCTCATGAGCTATATCTTCATGTTAATTTAGATGAATCTTGATCTGCTGCTATAGTTTTTTTAAACCCAGTATTTAGTGTATACATTTCCCAACTAATATCCCCCCTTGGGAAAAGTCTCCCCCCCTCCACATTATTTCAACAGGGAAACTTTGTAAATTTTTATTTGATTTATTGTTGTGTGCCTTCAAGTTGTTTCCAACTTATGACGACCCTAAGGCAACCCTATCATGGGTTTTCTGGGCAAGATTTGCTCAGAGGTTTGCCATTGCCTTCCCCTGAGGCTGAGAGAGTGTGACTTGCCCAAGGTCACCCAGTTGACTGAGCAGGGAATCGAACCCTCGTGTCCAGAGTTGCAATCCAACACGCAAACTGCGCCACTTATATTCTGCTATAAAACATTTGCAACACCAGGTTTCAGCTACAACCTAATAGATATTGATAGCATAGTTTTATATATATGGGGGGGAGCAATCTTCTTGGGCTGAAGAGTCACATTCATCACTGCAGAAACTTTAAGGGGTGTGTGTACAACTGTATGCTGGGTAAGGCCAACGCAAGAATGGGGTTGAAAATGGTTCACCTTTCACTCCCGCAATTTGAATAAAAGCACAGGGATGGAAAGGTGGCCTAACCCTTCTTCAGGAATCCTGATCAACACTGCTGGTTCCCCATGCTAATTTGCTGTGCGTGTTCGAGTCATTTCTGACTTATGGCAACCCTAGGGTGGACCTATCATGTTTTTGTTTCTGTTTTGGCAGAGTTTGTTCTTGCCTTCCTCTGTGAGAATGTGACTTGTCCAAGATCACCCAGTAGGTTTCCATGGCCAAGCGGGGATTCGAACCCTGGTCTGACAGTATCCTAATTCATAATTCAAACCAGTATATCATGCCATGGGGACATGATAGCTGATAACTGCCTGATCCACACTGCCAAGCTGACAGATCAACAGGGAAGTAGTGGGGGAATGGTTGAGGTATCCTGGGCCTTTGCAAGCCATATAGTCAGCCCTCCACATTCTCTGAGGTTAGGGGCACAGGGCCCCTGTAAAAGTGGAAAACCCATGAATAATTCTAGGGGCCCCAAACCACAATTAACATACACAAAATGTATGATCTGCAGCTTCAATCTAGCATGGATCTCTTTGAGGCTGATGGGACTTGCCACTACCGCCTCTGCTGCCCTGCACCATTTTGAAGGGGTGTCATATTGAGGAGGGAGCAAGCTTGTTTTCTGCTGCTCCAGAGAAAAGGACCCAGAACAATGGATGCAAGCTCCAGGAAAAGAGATTCCACCTCAACATTAGGAGGAACTTCCTGACAGTAAGGGCTGTTCGACAGTGGAACAAATTACCTCAGAGAGTGGTGCAGTCTCCCTCCCTGGAGATCTTTAAACAGGGGCTGGATGGCCATCTGTCAGGGATACTTTGATTGAGATTTCCTGCATGGCAGAATGGGGTTGGACTGGATGGCCCTTGCGATCTCTTCCAACTCTAGGATTCTATGATTCTAATACAGACTTACAAGCTTCAATTGCAGTCTCTCAGTCTGGCAAAGCTTCAAGTCCCTATTAACAATGGCACAGGGAAGCAGCAGAGGTGGCAGCAAATAATTCATGAATAATCAAACCTGCAAATGTCAAACCTGCAAAGCGTAGGGCCAAGTGTATGATCTTCAGATTACTTGCATGTTCACTCAACCATTGAGGCCAATGGGGCTGAATCCCAGGTAAACAGGCATAGCAGGGGTGACCAAAATATGGCCTTCAGTATGTTGGACAGTAATTCACATCGGCCCTAACCAGCATAACCAATGGTGAAGCTGCAAGTGAACCACACCAGCACATTTTGACCATCCATGCAGCACTTACCTTGTAGCCTTAGCCTGCAATCCTCTACTCATTTCCCAAGGAGCCAATCCTATTTGGGCACACCCACAGAACTGTATTGCTAAGTATAAAGGCCTTAGAATCCAAAGGATCTATGTGCATCTATTAGAGAGACAGTGTGGTATAGTGGTTTGAGCCTCGGCTCTCTGGTAGACTGTGGAGACCAGGGTTTGACCCCCCTCTCAGCTATGGAAACTCACTTGGGCAAGTCACACCCTCTCAGCCTCAGAAGAAGGAAAAGGCAAGCATCCTCTGAACAAATCTTGCCAAGAAAACTCCATGATTGGTTCACTTTCAGGTCGCCATAAACTGGAAACGGCTTGAAGGCACACAACGCCAACAACTGAAGCCACACATGTCATGATATTTCTTAACAAAAGCTAGAAATGGAAACCTAGTTCCACAATATTTACTTTCCTCCTGTAATGAATAATGAATAAATATACACAGACTTAAGATTCAAAAAAGAGGGAAACTTCTGCTCATGTGCCACTAAACACAGCTGCAGCCAAGTCAAGACTAGGCCTAAAACAGTGGGAACCAACCAGTATTAATCTGAAGTTTAGGTTCCTGACATTATGAGAACAAAAGTGTTACTTGTCCATCAGTCTTTCAAGTTTTGCTCAAAGGGATTTACAATCTGCCATAAGGAAGCAAGATGGAGACAATGTAGTCACTTCTCGCAACTTTGAACTGGAGAAAGCAAAAATGACTTTTCAATCCCAAAGCCAGGTACCAAATGTATAAACAATGGACTAACGGTGATTATAATTCCAGTGTTGTGACTCAATCTGATAATTTGTTTTTTTAATCTAAATTGCCTGTATCTTTCTGTAACTCTTCTGTTTTATATGGCTTTACATTATAGCATCTAAGTCTGGGTTCACTGGCTGGGAATAAAGGTGGATTGAAATAAGAGATTGGAAAAGCTCCATCTGAAAATAGCAGACTGCATTCCTTCAGGGATCCCTGGCAGGAGGTCATGGAAGGAGATAGACTGAAATATGGCACGGTGGTTACCACCGTGCCA